>NC_133651.1:246933065-247151273 GCF_009905375.1 Apium graveolens
CAAGATGAAAGCTGGCTATGGCACAAGAAACTGTCCCATCTTAACTTCAAGACCATGAATGAACTTGTCAAGAAAGAACTAGTTAGAGGTATTCCTCAAGTGGAGTTTACGAAGGATGGATTGTGTGATGCCTGCCAAAGATCAAAGCATCGTTTAGGAAGAAGCTTGATTCAACAATTGAAGAACCTTTACAATTCTTGCACATGGACTTGTTTGGACCAGTCATTGTGTTGTCTATCTCAAGAAAAAGATTTTGCTTAGTAATTGTGGATGATTTCTCAAAGTTCTCTTGGACATAATTTCTAAAGTCCAAAGATGAAACTAGTGAAATCATCATCAATCATATAAGGCAAGTTAACAATCATCCTGACTTTAAAGTAAGAGGAATCAGGAGTGACAATGGAACTGAGTTCAAGAATTCTGTGATGAGATTATTTTATGAAGAGAATGGGATTATGCATGAGTTTTCTGCAGCAAGAACTCCACAACAAAATGGAGTAGTGGAAAGGAAGAACAGATCTCTTATTGAAGCTGCAAGGACAATGCTTGAAGAATCAAAGTTACCAACATATTTTTGGGCTGAAGCTGTGAATACTGCCGTCTACACTCAGAATATCTCTTTGGTTAATCAAGAAAAGTGCATGGCACCTGATAAGGATAAATAAATCCTGATTGTATAATTAAATATTGCATTGATTGTACAAGGTGTGGGCTGCTAGGCCCAATAAGAAGATGTATGATATTCAGACCAGAAAGGTTACCACATTGATCAGGCCTATGGACCAGATCAGGCCTGATGGAACAAAGAGGGCCCAAAACCCTGAATATTAATTAATTTCGTAATTAATTAATAAGGGAGAAAAACAGCTATCAAGATAAGTCCTAGTGGGGATGTAAATCCTTGTAGATTGGCCTCCAAGGAACCTCATAGGATAATGGATCAGCTTCCTACTTCCTAGGACTCCAAAGTCTATCCTAATTCAGAGACTTGACCACCAAGTCTCCTATACCAAGTCCAATTCAAGGACTCCCGCATCTATATAAGGGGCCTCACCCCACAGATCAGAATTACATTTTTTGGCTTGATTCTCTAATTCACAGAGATACGTAGGCATCTCGTAAAGGCAGAGTTAAGCCACGAAATACGAGAGCAGCCATTAAAGGCCTTGAGCTCCCGAACCTTAGTAATAAATACAGCAATTATATATATTAGTTTTTTATCCATAACATTTAGCGTCATCTGTGGGACAGGCACAACAATAACCATGGTGAATAAATGGAGAACAGTTAGAGCCCTTCGAGGAGGAACACCAACGGGGACAACCCAAGTGATTTCTTCAACTGTGGAGGTACCTCCTCATTCAACTTATGCAACCACGCAAGGAGAAGCCCAGATAGGGGCAACTGAACCTCAGCAACAAGGGAGGATCCCCTCGACTACTCAAGGTACGAATCCTCAAGTTCAACAAGTACATGCACCTGTGAATTCTCAACCCGTCGGGTATGAATATTCAACTATTGTTACTACTAACCCCCTTATGGGATGCCCCTTTACCCCGAGGTTGGAGGAAGTGGACATGCTGGGCGAAGTGAAGCACGAGGGCAATCGCCCCCTATATACGAGGTTTGGCTCATATCCCTGAGGATCGGGAATTTTCTGGTCCTTACACTGAGAGAGACTCCGAATCTTCGGATGATGAAGTAGCCCCAAGAAGGAGGTGTGCTGGCAAAGAGCCGATGGCTGATGGAAGCCAACGTCCTCAAAGCACCCAAGGGGCGAATCCCCAAGAAGTGCAGGAAAGGATCAGGGGTCATGAGGCTAAGATTCAGAGGCTGAGGCGCGACTTGGAGGCACACCAGACCACCAGACCCCAAGCACCTCATAGAGGGAGAAATCCTCCTCCAGAAATAGACCTGGACGGTCCAGTGCAGAGAAGGGCTGTTGTCCCAAGGGCTGATCCAAGCAATCTTCTTCCCCTTGGAGATCCTGATGATCCTACTCCGCCCTTTACTGAAGATATAATAAATGCTCATATCTCAAGAAAGTTTAAGATGCCAACTATAAAGGCTTATGATGGCACGGGAGATCCCGTTAATCATGTTAGAACATTCTCTAATGCCCTGCTGTTGCAGCCCGTGAACGATGCTATTAAGTGTCGGGCCTTTCCTCAAACCCTGTCGGGTATAGCTCAAAGGTGGTATAGTCGCTTGCCCCCAAACTCCATTGGGTCATTCAGAGAATTAAGTCAGGCTTTTATTAAGCAATTCATTAGTAGGAGAGTTCATGAGAAAAGTTCAGCATCTCTTATGAGTATTGTGCAGGGAACAAAAGAATCCTTGAGAGATTACCTGAATCGTTTCACAAAAGAGGCTTTAAAAGTCCCAGACTTGGATGATAAGGTAGACATGATAGCACTGCAACAAGGAACTAGGGATGAGTTTTTTAAGATGTCCTTGGCCAAACATCCCCCTGAAAGCATGTTGCAGCTCCAGGATAGGGCAGGGAAGTATATCAAGGTTGAAGAAAGCATGAGGAAGACCGTAGTGAGTAATGAGCCCACTGGAGGCAAGAAGCGGAAAACTGATCTGGAGTATATTGCTAAGGAAAAGTATCCTAGAACCGAGCAAAACTGTGATTCAACCCCCAAGAAGGGAGGACCTGGGCAAAAGTTCACTGAATATGCTAAGCTGAATGCTCCTAGAAGCCAGATTCTGATGGAGATCGAGAAAGATAGAGATATTCGTTGGCCTAAGCCCTTGAAGGTTGATCCTGCCAAGCTAGATAAAAGCAAGTATTGCAGATTTCACAAAGATGTTGGTCATGACACCGATGAGTGTAGGCAACTGAAAGATGAAATTGAGTTTCTGATTCGAAAAGGAAGATTGAACAAATATACTGGAGAAGGAGGGGATAGAAACAACAATGTGAGAAGGAACTTTGATGACCGAAGGAGAGATCAAGAAGATTAGGGGCGAAATCCCCAACCTAGAGGACCGATGATAAACACAATCTTTAGAGGATCGCGCCCCCAAGGGCCTGTGATCAACACAATTTTTGGAGGACCAACTGTTGCTGGGTTATCCAAGAACTCCAGGAAAGCGTATGCTCGAGAAGTTATGCATATTGTTGGGGAAGCCCCGAAGAGGGCCAGGACAGGAGTAACAATGTCTTTTGATGATTCTGATCTGGAGGGTGTGAAATTTCCCCATGACGACCCATTGGTCATAACCCCGATAATAGGGAACAACCCGGTAAGAAGGGTCATTGTGGATAATGGTGCTTCAGTAGACATCTTGCTTCATGACGCCTTTCAAAGGATGGGGTATAACGACTCCCAGTTGACCCCAACCGACATGCCGATATATGGATTTGCAGGAGTAGAATATCCCGTGAAAGGGATAATCAAGTTGCCAACCATCATAGGTACGGAACCAAGGCAAGCAACGCAGATGTTGGACTTTGTGGTGGTAAAAGCTAGTTCAACCTATAATGCTATCATGGGAAGAACAGGGATACATGCCTTCAAGGCAGTCCCTTCTTCCTACCATTCAGTCATGAAGTTTCCCACCCGGAACGGGATTGGAGAAGAGAGAGGAGATCAAAAAATGGCTAGAAGCTGTTATGTGGCCTCTTTGAGGGCAGATGGAGTTGGGGGGCAGGTTCTTCCTATTGAAGATATGGATGTCCGAGAAAATGATGAGAAGAGAGAAAAGCCAGCAGAAGACTTGGTTTCGATTCCTTTAGACCCCGAGAATCCTGAGAGGATGACATTCATTGAAGCCACATTAGAGGAGCCCCTTAGAGGGAAGTTGGTGATATTTTTGCAAGAAAATAGTGACATGTTTGCATGGTCAGCAGCTAATATGCCAGGCATAGACCTGGAGCTGATTACTCACAAGTTAAACGTAGACCCAAGCCGGAAGACAGTGAAACAAAAGAAAAGAAACTTTGCCCCGGAAAGACAAGAGGCTATAAAACAAGAAGTAGAGAAGCTCTTAGAGGCTGGTTTCATTGAGGAGATTCAATTTCCGGAATGGTTAGCAAACCCTGTAATGGTGAAGAAGGCCAATGGAAAATGGAGGATGTGTATAGACTTCACTGATCTGAATAATGTGTGCCCTAAAGACTGTTTTCCGTTGCCAAGAATTGATACTTTGATTGATGCCACTGCTGGGCATGAGATGCTGAGCTTCATGGATGGATTTAGCAAATACAATCAGATTAAGATGCACAAGGATGACATTCCAAAGGTATCATTCATCATTGACTTTGGTGTTTATTATTATCTTGTTATGGCATTTGGTCTCAAGAATGCAGGAGCCACCTATCAAAGGTTGGTAAATAAAATTTTTAAGGATCTATTTGGCAAGACTATGGAAGTCTATGTTGATGACATGTTAGTCAAGAGTCTAGTAAAGACTGATCATATAACCCATTTGAGGGAAGCTTTTGAGGTCCTGAGGTACCACAAGATAATGTTAAATCCTACAAAATGTGCTTTCGGAGTAAGATCTGGAAAATTTTTGGGATATATGGTCTCCAAGAGAGGGATAGAGGCTAACCCCGATAAAATAAAGGCAATCCTGGACATGGAACCACCAAAAACCATCAAGGATATTCAGAAGCTCACAGGAAGGGTTGCTGCGCTAGGATGATTCATCTCCAAGTCAGGAGACAAGTGCTTGTCATTCTTCAAGTCACTAAAGAACATTAAGGACTTTGTATGGAATGAGGAAAACCAGAAGGCATTCGAAGAGTTAAAGAAGTATATGGCCCAGGCCCCGTTGTTGGCCAAGCCAGCTTTGAATGAAGCTTTATTCTTGTACTTAGTCGTTTCAGAAAGTTCTTTGAGCGCTGTGTTGGTTAAGGAGGAATTGAAAATCCAGAAAACCGTATACTATGTCAGCAAAATTCTGCATGGTGCTGAGTTGAATTATTCAACTATTGAGAAATTTGCTCTAGCCCTGGTAATGGCTTCGAGAAAGCTGCGTCCTTACTTTCACGCTCATCAGATTGAGGTGCTAACAAATCAGCCCCTGAGAAATATCATTCATAGTCACAAGGCAAGTGGGAGATTGATTAAGTGGGCAATAGAGCTGGGAGAATTCGACATTAAGTACAAGCCACAGACAACGATAAAATCCCAGGCATTAGTTGACTTCGTGGTGGAATACCATAGCCAACCAGGAAGTCGGGGGGCAGGAAGATACCATACCTCAAGACAAGGAAGTCGATAATGGGAACAAAGAGAAGGATGATAAAGAGAAAAAATATTGGGTTCTCTATTTTGATGGAGCATCAAAAACAAACTCCAGTGGAGCAGGATTGGTTTTACAAAGCCCTGATGGATTCTTAATTGAGTATGCCATGAAGCTAGACTTCCCAACCATAAATAATGAGGCAGAATATGAAGCTCTGATAGCTGGTCTCGGCCTAGCTGGAACGCTTAGAGTCAAAAACTTAAAGGTTCGTGGAGACTCGAAGCTGATCATATCCCAGGTAAAGGGAGAATTTGAGGCAAGGGATGATACGATGGCTAAGTATGTCCGTCTAGTAAGGGCTGTGATGACCCAATTCGATGAGTGCCATGTTGAGCACATTCCAAGGGAGGGAAATGCTAAGGCAGATGCATTATCAAAGTTTGCTTCGTCCGAGATAGAAGAAAGTTCAGGAAGTGTGTACTTCCGTGTTTTGAAGACACGAAGCATAGATGTTAAGCTTGTAGCTCCTATTGGCCTGGGGACGTCATGGATAGATCCCATTAAGGCCCACAATCAAACCGGTTGGTTACCAAATGATGCGACTAAAGCACGGAAGTTAACTATTCGGGCACTAAGGTACTCTTTGATAGATGGGATTATGTACAAAAGATCTTTTGTGGTTCCTTACTTAAGGTGTCTCAGGCCTGATGAGGCACGCTTGGCTCTTGGAGAAGTGCATCAAGGTATTTGTGGGCAACACTTGGGGGGCAGGGCCTTGGCTCATAAGATAACTCGTTTAGGCTTCTATTGGCCAGAAATGATGGCTGATGCCAAAGAATATGTGAAAAAGTGTGATCGCTGTCAGAAGCATGCACCTGTTGTTAGACAACCCCCCGAGATGCTGACCTCTATCAACTCGCCCATTCCCTTTTCTATGTGGGGAATGGACATTCTGGGGCCTTTCCCCATGGCCACGACACAAAGGAAGTTTCTGATTATAGCCATTGATTATTTCACCAAGTGGATTGAAGCCAAACCTTTGGCCAAGATCACAACTAAGCAGGTTGCACAATTCCTGTGGGAAAATATTATGTGCCGGTATGGAATTCCCCGTGTCCTAGTCACCGACAACGGAACACAATTCAATAACGAAGAATTCAAGAAGTACTGCGAAGAAAATGAAATTGAGTTACGGTTCACCTCTGTGGCTCACCCGCAAGCCAATGGGCAAGCGGAGGTAGCAAATCGAATAATCCTGGATGGACTAAAGAAGAGGATCGAGAAATCAAGAAATAATTGGGTGGATGAGATACTTCCAATATTATGGGCCTATAGGACTACCTGTAGAGTCACGACTGGAGCAACTCCCTTCATGTTGGCATATGGGGCAGAAGCAGTTGTTCCCGTGGAGATATCACATTCCTCTCCAAGGATTCAAGCTTTCAATCCTAAGGAAAATGAGGAAGGACAAAGGTTGGCTCTAGACTTAATTGATGAAGTGCGAGATGAGGCACATGCAAAGATAGTAGAATATCATAAAAAGGCTTCATTCTACTACAACCTAAGGGTTAAAGAAAGGTTTTTTAAACAAGGTGACCTAGTCTTGAGGAAGATAGAAGCTTCTGGTGTAGGACAGAAAGGGAAGCTTTCCCCGAATTGGGAAGGGCCATACAAAGTCAAGAGTGTTCAAGATAGAGGAACCTACAAGCTGGAGACAATGGATGGTTTTGAAGTCCCCATAACTTGGCATGCACAAAACCTGAAGGTTTACTATGTGTAGGGCAACTGAATACGATTCTCACTTGTCAGGATGACGAGTAGGTTGAAAAGAACCTTGAAGCTTTGCTTGCGTAGGATTTTATATTCCAGTAGAATTTACATTGTCGAGTCATTATTGATAAGGGTCGAACCCATACTATGTAAAGTTTTGGAAAACTAGACTTCATATTAATAAGTTTGAAATTATTTCAACCTATGGATGTTTAAGTTGTGATAATACCTTGTGTGGTTTTAACAAAAAATCATGCTTTGATCACTGAAAAAAGGAAGACTTCAAGAATTCTTTTATAAGAGTGCACATTGCACAATTCAAAGGTTCAATTAGTTCAAGGTTAAATGCATATTAAGTTTTGGAAAGATAAAGGAGAAAGATGCGAATAAGAAAAGCAGCATATGAAATAACCCCGAAGGGTAACAAGTTCTGATACAAACGAAGTTCAAACATAAGTTAAGGATAAAAATACAAAATAAAAAACTACTCCTCCAAGCGGGAGCCTTCATTCCCTTGCTCCTTATCAGCACCCTCGACATCCTTCGCAGGAGAAGTGGGAGGAGAAGCAGTGTTAAGATCCAAGATACGATCATCTGGCTGAGTGGAGTTGAAGAGGGCATCTATGCTGTCCTTCGTCTCAGCCTGCTCAGGACTTATAAAGTCCTTAGGGTCGACTAAGCCCGGATGCCTCTCAGAAACCGCCTTTACGGCCGCATCCCATCCCTGAGTAAACTGTAGGGAACAAAGACCCTCATCATGAATCTCTATGAGATTCTTAAACTTGTGAGAATCCATGTAGTCATCGATGAGCTTTTCCTTATCACTCCTAAGTTTCACCAGCTCGGAATGAGCCTTAGTCAGCTCCTCCTTCTTCGTGTCCAGCTTCTTCTCCAGGACCTTGGCTCTCTCCTTCCATTTCTTCATCTCCTTCTCAAACTCATCAGAGTTACCCTTTCAGGACCTAGCCTGATGGAGGGCCGCCTGGAAATAGGTGTTACTCTGCAAAGAAATATGAGTTAACACTAGTTCATTAAAATACGAGAAAGTTGGAATTCAAAGAACAAAGAAAGTAGAAAGTTACCGCAGCTTGGGCATGAGAACCCAGAAGCTCAATAGTCTCGATATCACTCCCCGTAACAATGTCAGTAAAATCATGGGGAGTGATGGAATGGTACGACCAATCCTTAGCATGTTTGGTGGATCCAACCACCGTATCGCTCCTCCTGAAGCCCCAGTTAGGCCTGAAGGAATGTGCCTTAAGTGGAGGATCCACATCGTCCCCCAGCTCGACCACCGGGACATGGGGCTTAAGGAAAGTAGGAGCATCAGGCTTGCTCCCGGGGTCCCTGTTTAGCTTGGCCCTCTTCTGGCGGCCAGATTCCCCTTCTTTGGGCCTGTTGACGTTATTAATAGCCTCACAAGCTGAAAGAAAAAAATAGAAGGAATATTAAATTGCAGAAGATAAAAAAGTTACAATTAAAGGGAATGAAAAATAGCTACGCAGTTATAAATTTACCCTTATTACTGGCCTGAGAGAGACCAACTTTCTTCAAGGAAAACTCTTCTAAAAGGGTCCAGGTGTCTGTTTTCCCATCATCTGAAATTAAGGCTTGATAGGCCACCTCCTCCTCATCAGTTAACCTGATGCTACCTGGACTCCCATCTGACACTTTGCAAAAGGGCCTACGGAAGAGTGTGGCCCAATCAGCCCCAGCCCAGGTCAGCCTAACAAACTCATCCCTCCATTTGGGGTTGTTCTCAACTATAGAATTACTATCAAAGATATGGGGGATTTTGGGCCGTTGACGAATTAAAACCTAGCCCGGTTGACTCATGGAGCTATTATAGAATTGGAAAACTTTCCTAAAGACAGCTACGGAAAGAGGAAAATTGTTTCTAAGACAAAGGACCATAAAACAAATAATGTTCCTCCAGGCGTTAGGAGGGAGTTGACAAGGGTTGATTTGTACATCAGCAAGTAAACGAGGAATAAATTCATGGAATGGGAACCTAAGACCCGCGGTCAGGGCTCCTCGATAAATAAATAGGGTATCCCCCTCCCAGTTACATGTCCAATCCCCAGGGGTGGCTGGAGTAATCCTAAGGTAGGGTGGAAGTCTATACATGGTGTTCATGGACTCGATTCTACCATCTAACTCATGAAAGGTGTTACCATGGTTATATGAATCTAACTCAGATAGAGAGGGATATTCATCACCTCTAGAGTTAATCATATCAATTAAGGAAGTATACGGAGATTGAATTTGAATGTTTGTACCTTTCTTAGAAATATTCATCTTCCCCAAACGAGCCAAGTCATGATCTGCCATTGACATGCTTCGGTTGAATGCTTGAAACTCAGAAAAAACTTGAGAAAGGTGGAGCTGCGATGGCTGAAGTCGCCGAAAATCGCCTTCTTAAAGAGAGAACTCTAGAGAGAATTTTGAGAGGAAGTTTGAGAAATGAGGAGTGAAGTGAGGATTCTCACATGAAAGCAAAAATCTCGGAATATGAGGCATTTTTAGGCCCATGTAGCCAGGCCCAACTTAAAAAGCCCATTTACAAGAAGTGTCAGGAATAATCTAGTAGCTCCAATGGAAAATGAAGGGTCGAAAATCTACCAGAATCTTAAAATGATTCGACCAGAGTCCTGATCGACACAAAAAAGTATCCTGATCGATATCTCATTCAATCAAAAGGGTAGAAATCCACTTAGTTCGATCAGAATCCTGATCGACAAAAGAGAAAATTCTGATCGATATTTCATTCGATCAAAAGGGTAGAAATTCACTCAGTTCGATCAGAGTTCTGATCGACAAAGGAGAAAAGCCTGATCGATATTTTATTCAATCAGGAGGGTAGAAGTTCATTTAGTTCGATCAGAATCCTGATCGAAATAATCAGGAATCCTGATCGATTCTGCACAGATCCTGGTCGAAGATTCAATAGACTAGAGTGTCACTTTGAAGGCTAGTTCGATCAGAATCCTGATCAAAATCGATCAGGAATCCTGATCGATTCTGCATGGATCCTGGTCGAAGATACCATCGACTAGAGTGTTACTTTGAGGGCTGGTTCGATCAGATTCCTGGTCGAAGATTCAATCGATCAGAGTGTTACTTTTTGAGCTAGTTCGATCAGGATCCTGATCGAAATCGATCAGGAATCCTGATCGATTTGGTATACATCCTGATCGATAGTAAGCCAGAAAATTGAGGAAAATTACAGAAAAATAAGGAGATTCCTTAAAATATTTTCTGAAAAATGTTGGTATTTTCAGAAATAAGGGGAAAATCTAGAAAATTAAGGATAAATCCAAGAAATTAAGGGAAAAATCCAGAAAATTAAGGGAAAAATCCAGAAAATTAGGGAAAAATCCCAGAATTAAGGAAAAAATTCCTGGAAATTAAGATAATTCCTGAATAAAAGGAATAAAGGAATTATCGTTGTAAACGTGTAGGTCGCTCCACACTTTACGTAAAAACGAAACCCTGTAAGGGAATGAATAGACTTAACTTATGCGAAACCTGATCAATATTTCCCAAAAGTTGGGGGGCAAATGATAGGGATAAATAAATCCTGATTGTATAATTAAATATTGCATTGATTGTACAAGGTGTGGGCTGCTAGGCCCAATAAAAAGATGTATGATATTCAGACCATAAAGGTTACCACATTTATCGGGCCTGATGGACCAGATCAGGCCTGATGGAACAAAGAAGGTCCAAAACCCTGATTATTAATTAATTTCGTAATTAATTAATAAGGGAGAAAAACATCTATTAAGATAAGTCCTAGTATTGGATATCATTGATTTGATCCAAATAGCAGTTGCCAAACTTGAGTCAAAGATAAATCCCAAGATGCTTGATGTTGCAGCTGTTGAGAAGGAACTAGATGAGAAATGGAAGAAGATTGATGCTTCTATTCAGGAGATATTTGGTCAATTACAGAAGCCAGACAAGACCTTTCATCACCATTCTCAAATCAAACATATCTCAGTGCATGAAATGGGTCTAGAAAACTTAGAAAAAGGCCAAACCTCTTGCATTAAATCTCCAAAGGCAAATCTGGTCTTGAAGCCTAAAAGAAACTACTCAAAGTTCTTAGACAAAAATCATGTGGATCTTATGTTTGAGACACCTAGGCCAGATGAGAAGAAGCTGTTAGGTAGGTCAATTACATTTTTCAAAGATCCAACTGATTCAGCACTTAAAAGAAGGATTGCCAAAATCTACAGAAATGGTAAGGAAATCTGTGTGGTGGCTGGACACCCTCAGTTTGTAGAAGCTAAGAAGGAAGAAAATGAAGGAATCAGGCAAGAAAAGAAGCAGGCTGCCTTAGATGCTAAGAAGCTCAAACAAAAGAAGGAGCAATCTGCTATCTTGGCCAAACTTCAAGCTGTGAAGACTACAACTGAGATTTCTGCAAAACCATCTGTGATTGTTGAACCTCAAGATCAGAAAATGCATTAGGAACATTAATATAAAAGAAGATTTAGATACAAGCTTCATTATAAAAGAAAATTAGACTTTAGTGATGAGGAAATGGAAGACTACATTCCCAAACAGTCTACTACTTCAACTCAGACATCCAAGCCCTCAGTGGTACATGAAGAATTCAAGGTGGATCCAACTAAGAATTTTCATGGAGAGCCTATTATTCCCAAGGATGAGCCATTAGACTGGGAAAGTCTGCCTATTTCTGAGTTCAACTAACCTATCTTCAACAAGCCAAAGAAGACAAAGATAAAAGCAACCAAGAAAAGCAAGCCTGTAACTCTAAGAACCAAGACCTTAACCAAATCTAAATCTACAGTCAACAAGGAAGATCTTTTATATATCTGTGATATCAAGGAGTTTTTAGATTTAAACCTCTACTTGGATGAACTGGTAGAAGTAAGAGAAATTAATGCTCACAGACATTTTCCTGAAAGATTGGTGTTTAAGTACAAGGCAGGAAAAGAAATCGCATAGCCTCTTCACAGGATTCTAGAAGAAAGCCAATTTATACTGATAATGGTCTACTCATCTTTCAAAAAGAACTTTGGTTTTAATGTGACTGCAAGGAGATTGGTTCTAAAGAAGATTGGAGAGCTAAGGAGTAATAAAGCCAAAGATGCACTTCTAAAAACTCTATCAATTCCCTTCACAGGGAAGAGAGTGCATTTGAGGCCTTATTGGCTGATGGAATTCATGGATGAAAAGGGAGTTAGAAGATTCTTCTGACTGGATGACCAATTGAGTATCTCTAGCATTGAGACTCTATTGGAAATGCAAGAAATGCTGGATCTATCTGAAGCTGATGAACTTGAATTCCACAGACAACTCCAGAATCAAATAGAGGAAAACAACAGAAAGCTTGGGAAGAAATCCAAACAATCAAGGAAATAGACTTATCTGCTCAGACTAGAGGAGCACCTTCATAATGATTGTAAGAACTCTTTGTACAATTTTCTTTGTTCAATTTTTAATAAATTTTTATAGCACTTATCAGTTTTACCTACTACATTTTAATCTACATTTTTTGGGTATTTTGTTATCATCAAGTTTCTCTTAATTTATGTCTACAATTCCAGTAGACATACATTGGGGGAGATTGTTAGGAATATATTGTGAAATTGATGATAAGTTAAACAAAACACCTTAGTAGATTTAACTTAGTGAATTTTGTAGCACTCGGTGGATGATCTAATATAGTCCCGATGGATGAACTTTACAGTCCCGACGGATGACAGATTGACATCCATCGAGTGAGTAGCCTATGTAACAAATAAGTATTGTAGCACATTTCTGCAAACAACATGTATTAGTCTAGTACATTGTGTAGGGTTCTGTAAGTCATATTGACTACTAGATTGATATGCAGAATAGGTTGACTAATTGTAAATATAAAATGTCTTGTAATTTTGTATAAGTGAAATAGAATCAAGTGGCAAATAAACTTCCGACGGATGATCTGCAAGACTCCCGACGGATGATCAACATAGCTCCCGACGGATGACAAACATAGTCCCGACGGATGATCAAATTCAAATAGCTGTTGACAGTGACAACACAGTCACGTGTGTTGGGTGTTTATAAAAGGAATATGGCAGCCTGTTAAGCAGGAATTTGAGAACAAAGAAGCATTACCATTTCCATGCAATTATGAAGATATTCAAAGATGCTGGAATAGAGTAATGAAGTAGCATAGAGTTAGACTAGATATGTTTTGTTTTATTATCTTGTCTTATTGACATGTAAACTTGGTGATATATAAACCAAGTGTAGCAAGTAGAACAATTAACTAAGCAAGCTTATTTTTTAGAGAAATATATCAAGCTATATTTTGTAAGCATTTCTCTGTAGTTTAGTTGTTCAAACCTGTAAGCAGCTGTGAGTTATTCAAAGCTTCACATGGTTCTCATTTGATATATATATATATATATATATATATATATATATATATATATATCTGGTGGATGCTTTCAAATCCACCAGAAAGTTTTAAAAGCTTGTGTTTTTATTACTTAGTGTTTTGATTTTTATCTCTCTTTTATTCCGCACCACTGCTAATCAAACACTGTTATATTTATCAAGGTAGAACATTCTTTAAATTTGAAAAAGTATCCAGAATTATATTCAACCCCCTTCTGTAATTCTCGTTGTATTGTTAGGGAATAAAAAAACTCACACCGCGGGTTGTTTTTTTGGTAATTTTTTTATACGATTCCAGCCGCACCAGCACAACACATGAATGCACCGCCAATTTTTGTCCTTTGTTTTCTGAGCTTCTTCACAGGGATTTGCGTCCCGGGGTGCAGAAAAATGTACCGCGAGTTTCATTTTTTTCACTTACTCATCACATATTCTCCTTCCGCGGGCAGAAAAAATGGACCACCATCATACTTTTTTTTTCAACATCCAAATTATGATTTAAATTTTATCCTGAAATTTTTCACACAAAAAATATCAAGGCACCTTGAGGGAGTAAAAATATCAAAATATACAAAAATTTTACCTGAAAAAATAAAAAGAAAGAAAAAAAATCTAATTAATAAGCTACTTTTGTAAAACCTTGGGTTGCCTCCCAAGAATCGCATTTTTAGAGTCATTAGCTTGACTTCAGACCTCGATTTAGATGTTTGTGGAGGGGTTGGGGATATAGAATTTCTCTATTCCACCAATAAATGCACCATCAATGTATAGCTTCAAGTGTTGGCCATTGACCTTGAACTTTGTTCCATCTTGGCCCATAATTTCAGTAGCACCATGAAACTTAATATGAGTTAGAGTGAATGGTCCAGACCATCTAGATTTGAGCTTCCCAGGAAAAAGTCGAAGCCTTGAATTAAATAACAACACCTTTTCACCAACCTGAAAGTCACGTCTTGGATCATCTTGTCATGCATCTTCTTCGTTCTTTCCTTGTAGAGCCGAGAATTATCATAAGCAATGAAACGAAGCTCATCCAACTCATTAATTTGAAGAAGTCTTGCCTCTCCCACAACCTTTAAATCCAGATTGAGCTCCTTGATAGCCCAAAAGGCACGAAGTTCAAGCTCAAATGGCAAGTGACATACATTTACATAAATCAACCTATATGGGGTAGTGCCAATAGGGGTTGTTAGGTCACACAACACTGTAGAAGGGGGTTGAATATAGTGTAGAATACAATCAAATCAATTTAAAACACAAGTAACAGATAACATATGTATTTGATATAATAAACTCTGTTACAATGGAACTATTCTCTCTCAGTGATGAAAAAATATCATGAGAGCTGCTAGGTTACAATGTATGATCTTCTCGATGATCGTAACACATATAGTGTAAACCTATGTCTGTGTTTATGTAGACACACAGTTACAAGATAACTTCTAATTGATATGGAATATAATTATGTCTCATAAAATATATCAATCAGATATCTTATATAATTCTTCTAGTCCTCTAACTCTTTCCATGCATATCTTCTTCTTGTATTAGTCTCGATCTTCTTTCCTATAAATCAGCTTATTTCCTTAACTATTAGTCCTCCAGTACTTAAGTTCTGATATCCATCTTCTGATATTATCTTTTGATAATCTAAGTCCTGACTTCCAGTAAGTCCTGATTACAGTAAGAACTGATATTTCCTGTTAGTTAAGATCTGAAACTAAACATTAAACATATTAGACATGACATCTCAAATATATCCAACAATCTCCCCCAACTTGTAAATTATGCAAGAATGTACAAGTTAATAGATTTGATCATGTCAAAAATATTTAAGTTCAAATACAATAAGAGTATAATAAGACTATTAATTACAACATGCAAAACATCCAGCTTTACCAACATCACTGAATTAATCTGAATCCATAATGATTCTTAACAAAATCATTTATCAGATTATATTCAGCTTTCTTCAGAACTTCAGCTAACTGTGCTTTGACCTGCATCAGTTCTTCTTCTTTACTATCACCAATTTAATAAATGGTTGTTCTGAGACCTTGAATGGATATTCTTTCAAGTCCATCACCAAGTCCGATAACCTTAGGATGTGAAGAATTTTCATTATAACATAAGCATCTTCCTTTCAGAATAACTTCCACCTTAGTAAAATTCTTCAGCATAGGAATTTCTCTTCCATCACCTTCAGTAATTATTGGACTGTAATGAGAAGTCTTTGTACCAGAGATTCTGAATAGATCTCTTATAGCCTTCAAAATGTATTATGACCATCTCCTTGTAACATCAGATTTTACTTTCAGAAGATAATGAATATGTTGAAGTTCACTGATAGACTTTTTTAGTACATCAGAATCAGCTAATCTATGAATCCTTCCATCATTAAGAAATAAGATCAATTTCTCTTTTAGATTCTCCTTATCATGAGCATCTATCACAACTTGAGCAGACAACACCTTGTCAAGGTGCCTTTGTTTGATTTGTTCATATGGTTTGTCTGTCAACATGAAAGGATCTCTTAGAGTAACCTCTACTCCTGTTTGAATCTTCTCTTCATCAGAACCTAATCCAACTCTATCTCTAGGTTGCTTGGCTCTCAACCCAAATGTAGCAAGTTGATTAATCACGAGATTGGATTTTGGTTCAACTGGAGTAGCTTTCTTCCATAACAGCTTCTTCTTATCAGCAATTGTCATTTTATCCAAATCAACTTGAGAATTGTTAGTAGTTGATGTCTTATAGCTTGATCAAAATTTGTTGTTTCTTCTGTACCTTCATGTCCTTTATTCTGAACAACAACTTGAGCAGTGTCAGAGGTTGTTTTAGAATCTTCATTTATCTTTCTTCTTTTCAAAATTTGAATAGTTTCATCTTCAACAAGATTATCATCAGTTACTTGAACCATTTTACATACTGGTTTCATCAGATCTTGAGAAGTTTTCAAGTCCAGTGACTTGGTTGGTCCATAAATTTTTCCTTTCCCTTTGTCTTTGGGATCACTCTCAGTCTGTGATCTAGTCTTTAACTTTGAAGTTTCAGAATTTGACTTTTCCTTGATCACAGTGCCTTTTTCCTTAGGCCTTGGAGGTTTCTTTGCATCAGAAGCTTTAGACTTAGGATTTGTCTTCTCAGCAGCAAATCTAGCTTCTTCCTCCTTGAGAGTTTCTAAATCTATTCCTGGATTGTGTTTCAGAAATAATCTTCTTGCTATCTCCTCATCAAGTGTCTGGATTTTAGGATCTTTATAATAAACAGTAGTCTGCTTCCCCTTTAACTTCAGAGTTTGCAAAAACCTCTGAGAGTCTTCAGATCCTGGCTGAATTAGAATATCAGAACTTGACATCAGACTTTGCTTATCACCACTTGACTTCAGTCTTTGAGTATTCACAGCATCAAAACTTGACTTGTTCTGAATAGAAGATTTTCCTTGAACTTTTCTTTGACCTCTGCTCTTTTCAGAGTTTCCCTGGTCATCACCTTTATCATCCTTTTTCTTCAGTTCTTGAGTATGTGAGCATTTGGACTTAACTACCTTCTCCCCCATTTTGGCATCATCAGGAAGTAAGAGAGAAAGAAGAAGTTCAACTGAAGATTGGATTTCATCCAATTGAGCTTTCTGAGAAGCTTGATTAGCCATGACCTCAGCAATTTGGGCATGTTGCTCCTCTTGAGTTTTCTCAATGGCTTCAACTTTTTCAGAAATAGGTCCGATATACCTGTTCTTGTCAAGCTTGATATGTAGATCTAGCTTATCAACATGTTCCCTGAGTGTATCAGCCTTTTCATGAGTAGAAGTATGTAGACCTTGAAGATGTTTTGTAGACAGAGATGTGATCTTGAGTTGTGTCTTGAAATCATCATTTGTGAGCAACTCATCAGCTTTTGCAATATACTCTGTCAGAACTTTAGAACATGGAATAAAATCTGATTCATTCCACTTCTTGGTCCACTCAACACCTCTGTGAGTATCCTCCCAACTCGAATAGGTGCTTCCTTTTCAACTAATTTCTTCACCAATTATTCCTTGCCCAGAATAGGTACTGGAGTTTCAGCAGAAACACTGTCATCAGAACATGAGGAAGACTCATTCTGTTCTGATAGCTCAACAGTGTGTGAAGCAACTGGAGATTCAGGAATAACATCATCTAAATTCTGATCAGCAGAATTTATCTCCAGAGCTGGTGTCTTTGATATAGATGGAGCTTCCAGATAAAGAACTTCAGGTGTATTCAAATTATGAATATCTATTTCAGAATTATCAGTTTGTTCTTTAGCATCATCTGTAGCTTTAATAGGAGAGATAGGAGGGGTAACAACTGTGTCATTAGCAGTGTCTTTGGCTTGAGCTGGAAGGGCTTCAATGATAATTGGTTTTTGTGAGATCAGAGATTCATGATCCCCTTCCTTAGCTTCTTCAGTCTCTTCTGATATAGCCTTAGCCAAATACCTCCTAGCCTTCATTTTCTTCAATCTCCTTGCCAATGAAGGAGTTGCTTCAGCAACATCAGAATTTACAGATTTCCTTTTCAAAGTATCAGAACTTTGAGCTGTTTTCTCTTTCTGAGAAGTAACATTCTCAGCTTCAAGTGTCACAGGTTCAGATTTATGAACCCATGCTTCAATTGTTTCCTCAAATCATCAAAATTTATTATTGACCATAATTGAATCAAAACATTCATCACAGGATAAAGTTAAAAATCGATGAAGTAAAGATTAACAAATTGCAATTAAAACATGCATAGTCACATAATTTGAGAAATAAAGACCAAATCTTGCAATTAAAGGAAATTTCATTAATATATCAGATGAGTACATTTCATGAAATTTATCAATTACATGCAAAAATTACAAGATAGTCCTATTCTAAGATTCTTAACATCAACAACCTTAGTCCTAGTCTAAGAAGACCTATCGACTAGCTCCTTCTGTTACTGATGAAGAGCAATGCAAGACGGATGATCCGTTCTTGCTGACGGAGAGCTTCTCTCCTTTCCTCTTCCAAATGATCAAGATGGAGGTGGTAGTCTATCGAAAAGAATAAGAGGTCTGTGTGAACCTCTTGTGGAACTGAGTTCCAAAGCTCTTCAGGAATGGCGGTGACATGCCACTCATATTTCCAATCATTACAACTCAACTCGATATTGAAAGTTTCATAGTTCAGGAACAAGTTGAAATGAACCATTTTTGTTGATGAGAATAAAAAGAGAGTGAGTTTGTGAGAAAATGAAAGATGTTTTGGTTGGGATGAATAGTCGGTTTAAATAGCCAATAGAATACCAAGGGACACGAGGACTGTTTAAAATTTACAAGTAAAAATAATGATCCCTCGACTCCCTAGACTGTTGTGTAATAATAATAGTCAGTAAAAGATCTAAAGCAAGAGTTAATGGGCACGGGAAATAATTAACAATTACTATGCACATGTAGTTTTTCAGGACATACAAGTTAACCACTAACCCATAATAATTATGACTATTTTTATCTCACCCAAATTTATTTTGATTTAAATATGACTGTTTTAGATTTTACTACAAATAAGTTAAGTAAAGAAAAATGTCACGTAAGCATCAAAGATTCCATCAGGATTTAATATCAGAACTTAACTTATATCAGATTTTTAACAGTCATCAGAACATGGCTTCTGTACTCAAAAAGTGAATATCTTTTTCTGTGATTCTTCATACAAATACTGACTTGTTTTCTTCAGAGTTTAATCATAAAAAATTCCATCACAACTTGTCCTCAGAATTTATGCAGATAACACTTAACTGTTTGTCAACAACAAATTAATCACCACAGTAATTTTCATCATTCATATGGAGTGAAAGTATGCGCATTCAGTAAAATATCAGATAAAGATTAAAGTCTGATAAACTTCAGTACATCTTAAAAATAAGGCATAACTTAGAAAAATGCTTAAAATATGTCATCAGTCATGATGTCTACTATAGAATAAATTTATGCAAGAGTCCACCTCAACTGTTTGTGCTCATTTTATGCATCTTTTGAAATTCTTTTTATAGTGGCTTCTCAGTGTAAGTGAGTCACGACTACTTATCAGAATTTATGCTGTTATCAGAGTATTTCTCTAGTAATCATAGAGTGTGAAAAGTCACCAAGAAATTTTTTTGCTTTTCTAATGCATATTACTTAATACCAGCAATGCACTTGGGTCTTCCCTTCCACATTTTTACTCTATATCTCAAAGGAGTACCTGACTTTTATTCTTTTCTTTTCTTTTCTTTTGATAAGTGAGGCTTAACAACATTTAGTTCATTCTTAACATTTACTAACATCAGAATTTGACAGATAAGAAATAAGAATCTATTTTGTGACTTAGTAATAAGATACACAAAGTAAACTTGACTAAGCTCAATATCAGAATCTGCTTGTGTTAGTGAGTTTCCACATAAACAACTAATTCAAACATGGGATTTCTAGTATGTTAAAGACTACTAGGTCAGCATCTAGCACAGTTATCCTCATTGGATTGAATAGTCAAAGAACATTCAAAATACTTATCAGAGTATATAAATCCATATCAGATAACAATCAGCATTTAATGAATATTCAAATTAAGCACAGATGACATAGAGATAATACAATCTGTAAATACTGATCATAAAGTCTGATGCATGAGAACAAAAACTAAGCAGATTTAGAGAAAGAACCTGAAACCATTCCAAGTTCATTTACCAATCTTATAAAAGTAGCTTCACATAGTGGGTTTGTGAAGATATCTGCTAGCTGTTTATCTGTTGGAACAAAATGCAATTCCACTGTACCTTCATCCACATGTTTCCTTATGAAATAGTACCTAATGCTGATGTGCTTTGTCATTGAGTGTTGAACTGGATTACTTGTCATAGCAATAGCATTTTGATTATCACAGTAAATAGGGATTTTAGAAAATTCTAACCCATAATCCAGTAACTGATTCTTCATCCAAAGAATCTGTGCACAACAGCTTCCTGCAGCAATATATTCTGCTTCTGTAGTTGATGTGGAAATTGACTTTTGTTTTTTGTTAAACCAAGAAACCAATGTGCCTACAAGAAATTGGCAGCTTCCACTAGTGCTTTTCCTGTCTATTTTGCATCCTGCAAATTCTGCATCTGAGTAACTAATTAGCTTAAAATCTGATTCCCTAGGATACCATAATCCTAGATCAGCTGTACCCTTAAGGTACTTGATAATTCTTTTCACAGCTATTAAGTGAGGTTCTCTTGGATCAGCCTGAAATCTTGCACAAAGACAGGTAGCATACATGATCAGGTCTACTTCCAGTTAGATAGATGTTGTGTATATGTTGTGTACTTGATGATTTCATGAACAAAACATCTTGGTAGATTTTACTTAGTCAAATAATGTAGCACTCGACGGATAAGGTTCATAGTCTTGACGGATGACTCAATATAGTCCCGACGGATGATGACTTATTATCCATCGAGTGAGTGGGTTATGTAACAGTAAGTCTGAAGCACATTTCTGCATACACATTGTTTAGAATCTGTAGTAGTACTTAAGTCAAGTTGACTTTAGTTAGATATGCAAAATAGGTTGATTAATTGTACATAGATGATGTCTTGTAATTCTGCATAAGTGAAATGAAGTCAAGTTCCTGATTGCTACCAGACGGATAAACTATAATGAATTCAACGGATGATCAACAACCCGACGGATGATCGATAAGACGGATGATCAATAACCCGACGGATAAAGAATTCAAGTATCTGTTGATAGTGATAACACAGTCACATGCGTCAAGTGGATGCAAATGGAATGTGGTAGCCTATTCAACAGGGTTTTCGAGAACAAAGAAGCATTGCCATTTCCATGTTATTATGAAGATATTCAAAGATGCTGGAATAGAGTAATGAAGTAGCATTGTAATAGACTAGATAGTTTTGTTTTATTATCCTGTCTCATTACTTTGTAATCTTGGTGATATATAAACCAGGAAGTAGCAACTAAGGAATTATCAAATCTGAAAAACAAGAAGAGAAATATTTGTAAGCAGAATCCTTAGCATTTCTCTGTATTCTTAGTTGTTCAATTGTTGTAAGCAGCTGTGAGCATTTTGCACACAGGGTTCTCTCGATATATATTATATATCTCTGGTGGAATCATTCAAATCCACCAGAAAGTTTTTAAAGACTCCTGTTTTTAATTACTTGTATTTTGATTCATTTAAGTAACTATTCCGCATTGTGCTAATCAATTCACACTTATATATATGTTCGAGTGAGAACATTTTTATTTCAAGAAAAAGTTTCAATAATTCCATTCAACCCCCCTTCTGTAATTCTTGTTATATTGTTAAGGGACTAACAATTGGTATCAGAGCAAGCTCTTAACTTACAAAGAGTTTAAAGATCAAAACAAAACAGCAAGATGAACAAGAAGGATGTTGGAGTCAAGATCCCTTTTCTGGATAAAGATAATTACCATCATTGGAAGGTAAAGATGCATCTTCATTTGCTTTCTCAAGATGAGGCCTATGTCGACTGCATAGAAAGAGGCCCTCATGTTCCAATGAGAGCTGCAACAGGAAACGAGCCATCAATCCCCAAGCCAAAGCATGAATGGTCTGATCCTGACATTGAACAAGCCAGGAAGGATAAAAAGGCCATGAATATCCTGTTTAATGGAGTTGATGGAGATATGTTTGACAACATTATCAACTGCAAAACTACCAAGGATATTTGGGATACAATACAGATCATCTGTGATGGCACTGAGCAAGTTAGAGAAAACAAGATGCAGCTCCTGATTCAGCAATATGAGCATTTTCATAATGAAGAAAGTGAATCTCTCACTGACATTTTTAGTAGGTTTCAAAAACTACTAAATGCTCTAAAGTTGCATGGAAGGGTATATCAGACAAAAGACTCCAATCTGAAATTCCTTAGATCTCTTTCAAAGGAATGGAAACCAATGACAGTCTCATTAAGAAACTCACAAGATTATAAGGAGTTTACTTTAGAGAGACTGTATGGCATCCTGAAAACTTATGAGCTTTAAATAGAGCAAGATGAGAGGATGGAGAGAGGAAAGAAGAAAGGAGGATCCATTGCACTAGTTGTTGAGTTGGAAAAAGAGAAGGAAGTGAAGATGGAAGTTGTTGAGTCAACTTCAAGGGTCTGTGAAAGCAAGGGCAAGGGGCTTACAGTAGAAAGTGAAGATTCTTTGAGCCAAGATGACATGGAAGAAATTGATGAACACTTAGCATTTCTTTCCAGAAGATTTGCCAAGCTCAAGTTCAAAAAGAACTTTGGAGCAGCCAAGCCAAATAGAAACATGGTGGATAAATCAATTTCAAATGTTTCAAATATGGCTTGGCAGGGCACTTTGCCAGTGAGTGTAGGAAGTCAGATTCCAGTAAGAAAAAGTTTGAGCCTGTGGATTATAAGCAAAAATACTTTGAGCTGCTCAAACGGAAGGAAAGGGCTTTCATAACACAAGAACATGACTGGGCAGCAGATGGTCTGGATGAAGATGAAGATGTCATGTAATATCCGGAATATATCGTGTAATTATTTTTGCTAATAAATAATTAATATATGTGTTCAATATCTATTCTTTGAATTATTTGTTAAGTGTTAAATGTGTTTGGATGTTTAAAAAAATATTATTAATTGAGTATTTTAATTTTTATATGTCCAAAATAAAATATAGATAATTGTCATATCTTCCTAATTATTTTTATGTTGATTTATGAATTTATAAGGATCATATGAAATTTATAGAATCTTTTTCCGGGTATTTAAAATCTATTTTATAAAAATGGGAACCAACCGACGTCATCCGTTGTTACGTTTTTGGAACCCGAAACTCTTCCGAGAACTCCTTCCTAACCTAATTGTAATATTCCGAGCATATTTCATGTTTCGACTTTTTCGATCTGGCATACGGTTTGTCCTGCGCGGGTCCTAGTGCAATATTTTCGATACAATATTCGTTTCGATAAATCAATAAAACTCGTATTTTCGGTAAACAGGAGCTTTTTATTAAACTATCCCAATTATCACCTCGTAGTACATGTAACCAGGCGCTGAGACCAATACCGCAGTACAAATTGTACTGATTTGGATAATTGTCCCGAAAACCGATACCGTTTGGATCAGTTTTAATAAATAAACGTACCGTTTTATATCCGGAATGATCCAACGGGACACTAATTTTTCGTAATTATAAATAGCCTTTTACCGTATTTTATTTCGTATCAAAATCATTTGCAGTCAGCTAAAATATAATTTTCCAGAGAAAAACTCTAAATTCATAAACCTTTCTGAGATTCAAACCAATAATCAGAGGTGTTACCGGAGTCCGTTTGAAAAGCTCAAGTACTCAAAACAAATGTCTTGAGGTGTTCTATCAAATTCTGTGTTCCAAATCACTGCAGAAATCAAGGTTTATTTTCTGAAAAATTATTTATTTTCGAATTAATTTTATTAAAAATATGAATTTTTGTTCGGATGATTGTTTGTATGATTTGATGCTTGCATGTTGTAGAGCTTGTTTTCCTGATGATTTTCATATGTCATACGTCTGATTTGGAGTTCAATAACATGCTCAAAAGTGGGTTTAATTCTCGAATTTTAAAATTAGGGTTCCCGTATGAATGTTTTCAATTGAAATTTGGGGCTTTTTGATTTAGGGGTTATTAGCTGTTGATTTATAGTGGATTATGTTCCTTATGAAATTTACAATCGATTGGTATATAGCTCGTTAACAGAGGATGCTTGAATCGAAGGGAGTTGTGTTTTGAAGATTTTCGATGTTCGCCGGAAACCGGCAATGTTCTTGGCCAATTTCCGGCCAGGACAGGGATGATTGATGTGTTTTGATTGCATAATTAAGTTCCTGGTAATGTGTAGATTAATTCTGGACAATTTGGTGGCCTGAGGTGGCCGGAATCGTGTTCTCCGCCCACACTCCGGCGAGTCGACGGCGGGGTTTGCAAAATTGCAAACAGGCCCCTGGACTTTTGGGGAAGAAACAGTTTAGTCCCCCAGGTTTCCAGAGTTTGCATATTTTGGATTCCTGTCTATAAATTATTTAAAAATAATATCTCCTATTTATTTTAATTATAAAAAATTCGATTTTAATTTCTGAAAATTCTAAAAATTATTATTTTAATTTCAAAAATTATATTTAATTCAAAAATAAATCTGAATTAATTAGTTAATTAATTTCAGTTAATTTTTAATTGATTAATTAGTCAATTAATTGGAAAATTAATTGATTAATTGATTTAATTAATTATTACTTGATTTTAATTAATTAATTAATTAATTAGATTTAATTATTTAAAAATGATTTAATTGATTAATTGTTTTCAAGGCTCGATAATTATTAAGAAATTATTTTGAAGCCAGAATAGGCCAACCGAACCCTGTTTACTACTTCGAAATTGATTCAATGATCTGTTTTAATTCCGAAAAATGTTTTAAAAATCATTTTAAATATCCGAAAGCCTATTTATGACCCGAGACTTCTTTATAAATAATATACCATTGATTATGTGACGTGTTACGTGTTATATGTAACTTGTTGGTTAACTATCGGCCTATATATTCGATGTTTACATGTTTATTGCGTAACTTTCAATCCGTTAATCGGATTTGGGTGAAACGAAGGGTAGATAGAAGTATGTGTTGAATCGAATCGTATGAGTGAATATTGATAGATGCCTATGATATGTGAGCAGAAGAAGCAAGGCGTAAGAAAGGGAAACAGATAGTCAAGGAATAAGACAGTGGTGATTGAGAGCAAGTGCAGTGTAGTAAGCTAGTATCAGGCAAGTGTTCTGAACTTTCTCAAGATATTATAGTGATTGATAGTCCTGTATATATTGCAAGTGCTTTGAAGCACTGAACCTTAAACCCTGATTCCAGTTATTGATCTCGAGTTGTAAACTTGATTCTTTCTAAACCATTGATTGTTGTATCCCCAAATACGAACCTCAAATATACGATACTACTCCACAAATACATACAAACTAATTATCAAGCACTGAACCAGATTGCTTACATACTCAAACCATTGTATCTTATGCTTTGAAAGACCAAATCCTTGAAACCCTGAAACATTGATCTTTTTGTTATCCAATTCTTTCACTACCTAGCAGCCAAGCTTTGGAAATGCCATATTGATCTTTATGTAGATTGAAACCATTTTCATTATTGAACGTCCAATGTTGTTAATGATCATGTTTATTGTTTATTACTACTTATTCTGTTATTATGGTAGAATTGGATTGTTTTTATAAAATTGTGGACCAGATTCATGGTCAGACCATATAATGGTCAAGTTAGGCCAATGTGTGCCTTGGATCCAGTAGTTAGAGCAGTGTTGTGTGCTTTGCCCGGGGTTAGTGCGTGACTGATCAGCAGCCTAACCTTGGTTTTTAAAATGAAAATATAATATCCAATTCTAAATCATAATCCATTGTTCACTTGATATCATAACCATATTTACCTGATGATTATTATTCTCAGTTTTGTCATTATGACTTGCTGAGCTAGTTAGCTCCTTTGTGCGATGTTGTTTATGTTCTTTTCCAGTTAAGAAGGAACCGGTTGGTACCGAGGATCCCCAGTCTAGCGCGAGAGCTAGGGGTTCAGGTTGATCGAGTTGAGCTAGTAGGCTTCTTTTGGAATAATTTATGTTTGTAAAAGTTTGTAATTATGTTTAATACTCAGTTCTGAGTTTGGATAGTTGGGATTTGAACGGATTGTAATATAAGTAAGTGTGGTTGGCTTGTGTGCATACTTTAACCTGTTACGGTCCGTGGTAATCGGTAAGTAGGGTCACTGCATATCATTATTATTATCTTTATCATTGTTATAAGCAGGTTATTAATAAGGTGTGTGTGTGTGGACCCCAAACTTCTGACCCGGGTTTGGAGGGTGCCACAGGTTTGGTATCAGAGCTACAGGTTATAAGTCACTGACACAAGCCTAGATTGATGGGAATGGGTAGAGGGTCAGAATTAGAGGTAAGGAATAGAAAGATAGAACGTCGAGAGGTTGAGTGTTATGGTATAACAGGTATTAGTGTAATTTGTGTCACGGTTCGAGATTCTTATATTGCAATATGATTTCAGATAGCAGCGATGGCTGACTCTTTCATCCCCGTATCAGCTGATTACTCAGAGCCTTCAGTTGGAGTACCATCTTCAGATCCACGTCCCGTTGTTCCACCAGTGTTGGCTATTTTACCTCCACCTGTGTTGCAGCCCGTACCATTGCAGGCTATTCCACCCCCAGGCATGAGGCCACCTATCAGAGGACCCCCACCTGCTGATTCAGGCTTTACTAGTCACTCAGTTACATGAGTACTTATCCAGTTCACTTCCTATCCTGTCCCATATCATCAGTTTGAGGCTTGTCTTATGGAGCAGCGATTCCTACAGGGTCAGATTCAGGAGTTACTGCATATTATGCGTACCAGAGAGGTTGGGAGTGGTGGGAGGCGACTCAGAGAGAGGCTTCAGGCATTTTGTAGAGCAGCTGCAGTGAGGATTGCTGAGGCTACACATGAGGACATCACCCCTGATTTCCTAGTGGAGTGGGCTAAGTGGGTTCTAGAGGAGCTTGAGGAGATTGGAGGTCCAGACTTGCCATGAGTCAGAGATCCAGAGATGCTGAGCAGTATTGTGATGGTTATGTATTATGCACAGTAGTGTGTAGTGTGTATCAGTAGACTTTTGGGTTGTATTTATAGACTAGCTATGCTGACTAGTGAGTAGGTTGTTGTACCCTTTTTGCTTTTACTTTCGAAGCGTCTTTACGCTTGTACTACCCAAAACTTTTGATCTATATATATCAGTACCTTTTTCCTTTCCAGTATTGTTATTTATTTTACTGCACCTGTTTTACTTTACCTTATTTATTGCACCAGTTATACCCCTGTGATACCATGTACCCTATTTTTCATAACTGTTTATATTCTGTAAAGAAACATGCAATTTACTTAGTTACAACTGTTTTCAAAAAGAGATATTTCTGTTTTACAAAACTTTTCTTTTATGCAAAAAAATTTGATTTAAAAGCTAAATAAGTTGTTTGATTCTTTAAAGAAAATGCCTCCCAGAAGAAATACCCGCACCAACACCAAGAATGAAGAAACCAACAACAACAATAATAACAACCAAGATGATACAAACCATAATGCAAACCCAGGATCTATAGACCCAGTAATAGCCCAGATTCTTCAAATCTTGGTCCTACAAACAGTTCACCTGGCACAACAACAACAAAGACAGACCAATCCCCAGGTAACTTTCAAAACTTTTCAGGCAGTAAACCCACCAGAATTCAAGGGTTCCTTAGAATCGATTGAAGCAAATGTTTGGTTAAAGGAGATAGAGAAGGCATTTGCCTTAGTAAAAGTAAAGGACGAACAAAAGGTTGAGTTTGCAAGTTACTATTTAAAGAATGAGGCCACCTATTGGTGGGAGATGGTGAAGACGTTGGAAGGAACATATGCTATTACTTGGGAGAGGTTTAAGGATTTGTTTTTAGAAAAGTATTTTCCTCAGTTTGTCCAAGACCAGATGGAGCTGAAGTTTTTAGAATTAAAGCAAGGGAATATGTCGGTGGTGGATTATGAGAGTAAGTTTGAGGATTTGTCAAGGTATGTGCCGTCATATGTGGATACTGACAGGAAGAAAACTAAGAGATTCCAGTAAGGTTTGAAGCCATGGATCAGGGGGAAGGTAGCCATTTTTGAATTGGATACCTATGTAGGAGTTGTACAGAAGGCTATGATTGCAGAGACAGAAAGTGAGATGTCACAAAAGGAGAAAGAAAACAAGAAAAGGAAATTTGAAGGGAATGAAGGTCAGTCACAACCAGGGAAGTTTCCAAATTTTAAGAAGGGCAAGTTTCAGCTAGGAAGAAATTTTAATTTTAAGAGACAAAATACAGGCGACGGAAGCCAGGGCAACCGTCCAGTTAATGCGAATCAGCCAAATCAGTTGAGATTAACTTTTCCAGATTGTCAGGTATATGGGAAGAAGCATGGAGGAGTTTGTAATAAGTTGAATATAGTTTGTTTCAAGTGCAATAAAAAAGGGCACTATTCAAGAGAGTGTCGAAATCAGCCAGCAAGAGAGCCAGCAAATAAGGATCAGCCTATCCGGAATCCAGCAATGAAGGTTCCAACCATTGGATTTACGTGCTTTAAATGTGGGAAGCCAGGACATATAGCCAGGGATTGCAAGACACCAACCCTAGTCAGTAATGCATTGAGAATTATGGAATCTACTCCAGCAGTGAATGAGACTCCAAGGGCCAGAGTTTTTGATATGTCTGTAAAGGATGTTATCCAGGATACTGATGTCATGGCAGGTACGCTTAATGTGAATTCTTTATGTGCCAAAGTGTTAATAGATTCGGGAGCAACTCGATCGTTTGTTTCACAAGATTTTGTTAGTAAGCTAAATTGCCCAGTTGAATATTTAAATGAAATAATGACTGTGGAATTAGCAAATCTAGAATGAGTATCTGTTAATCAAGTTTGTGGGAATTGTGAGATTGAGATTTCTGGTAGTAAGTTTTGTGTAGATTTGATACGATTGAAGTTAGGAGAATTTGACGTTATCTTAGGAATGGATTGGTTATCTAAGCACGATGCCCAAATAGATTGTCGAAATAAGAAGGTAATGGTGAAGACGCCAGATGAAAGAATAGTAACGTTCAAGGGCCAGAAACAAGTAAAGAAGTTCTTAACGATGATTCAAACCAAGACGTTACTATGACAAGGATGCGAGCATTTCGTGGCATATGTGCTTGATAGGAGTCAGGAGCCAGCAAAACTTGAAGATATTCCAGTAGTGAATGAATTTCTAGACGTATTTCCCGACGAGTTACCAGGACTTCCTCCAGATAGAGAAATTGAGTTTACAATCGACTTAGCACCTGGAACAGAACCGGTATCCAAGGCCCCGTATAGAATGGCGCCCGTTGAGATGAAAGAGCTAGCGAAGCAATTGCAAGAGTTGTTAGAGAAAGGAGTAATCAGACCCAGTGTGTCCTCGTAGGGAGCCCTGGTATTATTTGTTAAGAAGAAAGATGGAAGCATGAGACTGTACATCGACTATAGGGAGCTCAACAAGCTTACAATCAAAAACAAGTATCCGTTACCCAGAATTGACGATCTATTTGACCAATTGAAGGGAGCCAAGTTTTTCTCCAAAATTGACTTAAGATCGGGATATCATCAACTGAAGATTAAGCCAGAAGATATACCAAAGACAGCTTTCAGAACAAGGTATGGACATTACGAATTTTTAGTGATGTCTTTTGGATTGACCAATGCCCCGGCAGCGTTTATGGACCTGATGAATAGAATTTTCAAGGAATACTTGGACAAGTTCGTTATTGTATTTATAGACGATATTTTGATTTATTCAAAGGCAGAAGGGGATCATACGGAACATTTGAGAACAACTTTGGAGATTTTAAGGAAAAAGAAGTTATATGCTAAATTCTCGAAGTGTGAGTTTTGGCTACAGAAAGTTCAGTTCTTAGGACACATAGTCAGTAATGAAGGGATCAAAGTAGACCCAGCAAAGATTGAGGCAATTACAAATTGGGAAAAACCGAAAACACCCACCGAGGTAAGAAGTTTCTTGGGATTAGCGGGATACCATCGTCGATTCGTTCAAAATTTTTCAAGGATTACAATACCTTTGACAAAGCTTACACGGAAGAATGAAAAGTTTATATGGAACGACAAGTGCGAAGAAAGTTTTCAGAAATTGAAGCAACGATTAATCACAACACCTGTTTTGTCACTTCCAGACGATCAAGGGAATTTTGTAATTTATAGCGATGCTTTTCATAAAGGACTAGGATGCGTTCTAATGCAGCACGATAAGGTGATTGCATATGCGTCAAGGAAATTGAAACCACACGAACAGAAATATCCTACTCATGATTTGGAGTTAGCAGCCATAGTTTTTGCTTTGAAAATTTGGAGACATTATCTGTATGGAGAAAAGTGCGAGATTTACACGGATCACAAAAGCTTAAAGTTCATATTCACACAGAAGGAGCTTAACATGAGGCAAAGGAGATGGTTAGAATTGATCAAGAATTACGACTGCTCGATTAATTATCATCCCGGTAAAGTAAATGTTGTAGCTGACGCGTTGAGTCGGAAGGAAAAGTTAAATGTGTTATCAGTACCTAAAGAGATATATAAGGAATTTCAGAAATTAGAATTGGAGATTAAAGTTTGTAGGCCTAATGAAGCAAAAGTGTACAGTATGACTTTTCAGCCGAAATTGCTAGGGAAAATAAAGAAGTGTCAGGAAGATGTAATGGATCAAGATATAAATCGTTTGGTAGGAGAGGAATTGTGCACGCAGAAAGATGATCAAGGTATTCTTAGGTTTTCTTCAAAAATTTGGATTCCACCGGTGACGGAGCTGAAGAATGAAATTTTACAGGAAGCACATAATTCAAGATATTCAATCCATCCAGGGAGTACCAAAATGTACAGAGATTGAAAGGAAAATTATTGGTGGCCAGATATGAAGAAGGAAATTGTGGAATGGGTTAGCAGATGTTATACATGTTAGAGAGTTAAAGCCGAACATCAAAGACCAAGTGGATTGCTACAGCCATTGGAGATTCCAGAGTGGAAGTGGGAACATATTGCCATGGATTTCATAGTTGGATTACCAAGGACAAGGGCTAATCATGATGCCATTTGGGTTATAGTGGATAGACTTACCAAGTCAGCTCATTTTCTGCCTATAAATGAAAGATTATCACTCGACAAGTTGGTTCATATGTACCTGAAGGAAATTGTAGTTCGTCATGGAGCTCCTGTGTCTATCGTATCTAATCGAGATCCAAGATTTAATTCACGATTTTGGAAGAATTTTCAAGAATGTTTGGGAACAAGACTGAATATGAGTACAGCCTACCACCCACAGACGGATGGCCAAAGTGAAAGAACGATCCAGACGATTGAGGACATGCTATGTGTTTGTGCTATCGATTTCAAAGGAAGTTGGGACGAGCATTTACCTCTGCTAGAATTTGCTTATAACTGTTAGTGTATATTGAAAATATTTATTTGAAGTATGTACATTTATTTCTGGCCAGTTTATTTGAGAATCATTTGAATGTTTATATGTTGTCTAATATTATATATTGTGAACAATCTAGTATCAAATGGGATACAGAATATTAGATTGTTAAATACAGTTATATAATATAATAAGGTTCACAACACAGGTGGTGTTGGACAATCCACTGGTATGGCTGTAGTATTATTTAGATTAGTTTATATTGACTAATAAATAATACTAGTATACTTTGTGTATATTGAACAGGATCAAATTTAGAATTGTTCCCTTAATACTGATTAAGAAGGAGAACTAAGATTCTATGTTATTATTAATGCTTAGGTTCTTAATCCGGAAATAGTAATTGACACGTGTATATTATTTACATGCTTTGATTAATATATGAAATAATTCTTTTGAATTATATCATTATCTTTTGTGTGATGGAATTATATACATGGTGGATATTATTTATTGAAGGAATCCATGTCCTGATAATATTCGGGTTAATGATGTCCCCTTGAAAGCTCAAAAAGATTTAATTATGTGAAACCCTGCAGGTGGAATTTATTCTGGCATAATTAAATAAAGGTTGGGTGGATGATCAAGGATAAAAGATATTAATTAAATAAATTATCAGTAATTTATTTAATTAATGGGCATATGATATTTTAAATATGGGGAATTTAATAAGCAAATAATATTGGAACCGAATTAATTAAATTACGGTATTAGGAAAGGTAGTGCAAATATTAATTCTTTAGTGGATTGAATTAATATTTAATTACATTGGGCTAGGCTCAAGATGCAATTAGAAGGCCCAACCTAATTATCCATGGTCCCTATTGTAGCCTATATATATTCTTATTCTCTTCTTGCTTGGAATTGTGTGAAAACATATTGTAGCCACCAAGGAGCAAGAAGAGAGGATAACTTGAGAAGACGGAGGCCACACTTCGCTCAAGGGAATTTGAGAATATAATAGAAGAGCGTGGAATCAACCATTAACAAGGTAATTCTCTTTTCGTAATCTTTATCGTAAAACGTAGTAACACCCTAAGTCCGTGGTTCCCAACAATTGGTATCAAGAGCCTGGTAATGGGTTCTACGTTTTATGATATAATGTCCATGTCATAATTATATATACGTGTATATAGTGTTTTGCTTGTACTGTTTTTGATGCAGGTTGTTAATGTTAGAAAATGGAAAGTTTGAGGTATGTTTTAGACATGTTCTTGATGTAATTTCCTAAAACTAATTGTTGGAAGTAGTTCCTTGTTATGAAGACTTAAACTTTCATGTTTGGATCTAAGTCATTTTCTTAGTGTAATCCATAAAGAAATTGAGTTTAAGTTAGTAGCTTGAAATGTTTAATTAAAATATTTACTGACTTATTATATTATTTTAATGTGAATATTGTATCCGTTGATGAACAGTGTGGATTATCCGTTGAAGTTCAATTTGGATTATCCGTTGATGCTCAATGTGGATTATCCGTTGAAGTTCAATTTTGATTATCCGTTGAAGTACAATTTCGATTATCCGTTGATGCACAATGTGGATTATCCGTTGATGCACAATGTGGATTATCCGTTGATGCACAATGTGGATTATCCGTTGAAGTTCAATTTGGATTATCCGTTGATGCTCAATGTGGATTATCCGTTGAAGTTCAATTTTGATTATCCGTTGAAGTACAATTTGGATTATCCGTTGATGCATAATGTGGATTATCCGTTGATGCACAATGTGGATTATCCGTTGATGCACAATGTGGATTATCCGTTGATGTACAATGTGGATTATCCATTGATGCACAAAATATATTATCCATTGATGGAATTGCTGAGTGCATTATCCATTGATGCTAAGTGTAAATCCTGATGGGCTAAATCCTGATGGGCTAAATCCTGATACCGACTGTTACGTTTCTGGAAATATTCATTAAATGGAATTTAAGTCAGAATATTTATTTTAATTAATGTAATATATTCAGTTATGTTTTGGGATGTAATATATATATATATATACTGAACAAAACATTGTGGAATATTGAGGTTGATTGACGTTGAAATATACATACGTAAAAACCCTAGCTATCATCTTCTTCCTCTTTTTCTCTCCTCCAAACTTATACAGATTAGCATAGGTTTTTTGGCGACTGAGGTCTGATCGCTGTTTGTACATCGAGTTGTTGTGAACCGGTGTGCTGTTGCTGTTTTATCCTGGGAGGGTTATTGCGGTCTCTGAACACAGTAAGTGAGGGCAATAAACTCTTCAAGAACAGCCTCTTCCTCTCGAGGGATTGGTGACTCAGCTGTGATTGAAAGCTTCATTACGCTAAGCTTTCTTTCCCTTCTTAATTTTCTTTTACAGTTGCTGATTATATTTTATTTACGACCTTCGTGTTTTGTTTTCATTATTGGTACTATTGCCTTGTTCTTGTTATTGATTATATAACTGTCTCATTGTGTTAGTATAGTAGTTATATACTATTGTTGATACTTTCCCAACAATCTTGAAGAGTTTATTTGTTATATAGCTATTTAACGAGATGGTTAACGAAACTGATACTCCTGTTGGTGAGACTCCTGTTATTGTTGGTTCTGGTTCTGGAGTTACTGCGTCCACCATAGATTGGACCAAGTACAGATTTCCACAACCTATTGATTTATCGGGCATGCCGGATAAATTCAGTGGGGGGGCTTCTTTTTCTCGCTGGCAGAAAAAGATGAAGCTCTGGTTAACTGTTAAGGGTCTATGGCCGGTGGTACAGTATGATCCTCCTGTTGTGGATCAAGAAAAGCCTGAATCTATGAATGTTTATGCGCTATGGGCTGAGAAGGATGGGGTGGCTAGGGCTGCCATTCTGGCTGCTTTAGCGAACACTCTGTTTGATGTTTATTCATCGGATGCTTATAGTGCTAAGCAGTTGTGGGAAAAGCTGGACCAAACCCATAATACTGATTCTCAAGGTCTTGAGAAGTATTCTGTGGCGAGGTTTCTTGAGTTCAAGCTGGTGGATACCAGGTCCATGACTGAGCAAGTACATGAGTTTGAGATGTTGGTGCATGCTTTGGGTGAGTCTGGAATGGACTTACCTGAGAAGTTTAAGGTGATGGCTGTGATTGAAAAACTCCCTAAGTCTTGGGAGGAGTTTGTTCTCTCCCTGAAAAGACAGAAAGGAGAGATCACATGGACAAACCTTATGTTGGACATCTCTGTGCAGGAACAACACAAGTCCAAACAAGGACATGTGATGCCTGTTGAACATGGGAGTAGTTCGAAGGCGAACGTAGTGACTGTTGGGCAGAAAAGGAAATCTGTCGGTAAGAAGGATAACACTAAAATGAAAAATGACAAGAACAAGGCTAAGAAACCAAAGACAAACAAACCTTGTTGGTCTTGTGGACAGGCTGGTCATTGGAGTAAAGACTGTCCTGTGAAGAAAGCAAAGAAAGCTGGAGTGGTAGCTCAAGCAAACACTGTGCTTGGACTTGCAACTACTAGTGGGCCTGTGGCTAACATGGTTGTTGGTGAGGTTGTTGCCTCTGAAGCCAATGACGGGTATGTTAACTACAACCCTGAACTACTTTCCACTTATCTGTCTAATGAATGGTTGATTGATACTGGAGCTAATGTGCATATTTGTGCTGATATTACTCTGTTTGTATCTTATCAACAGACTCATGGAGTGACAGTGACGATGGGGAATGCTAGTGCTGCTCAAGTGCTTGGAATAGGAAACGTGGACCTGAAGTTTGCTTCTGGGCGGATTCTATCTCTCACTAGAGTGCATCATGTTCCCTCTATTCGTAGAAATATTATTAGTGGAAGCATTTTAGTTAAAAATGGCTTTGAACTTTCTCTCAAATGTAATAAAGTAGTTATTACACATACTGGTTCTTTTTATGGCAAGGGTTACTTGTCTAACAGTTTATTTTTAATAAATTTGGAGCCTTTTTGGGCAGTTTTATTAATGATAGTGTTGCACCTTCTGTTAATTGTGTAGAATCATCTGATTTGTGGCACTTACAACTTGGTCATTTAAATTTTGGTGCTCTAAAGAATATGATGAATTTAGAGTTGATTCCAAAGCATGCCATTGATAAGAAAACTAAATGTCAAGAATGTGTGACTGCTAAATTAACAAGGAAACCATTTCATAATGTTGTTAGGGATTCTGACTTGTTAAATTTAGTACACACAGACATATGTGAATTTAATGGTGTGTTGACTAAGGATCATTGTAGATATTTCATTACCTTTATAGATGATTGTAGTAGATATTGTTATGTTTATTTTCTTAAACATAAAGATGAAGCACTAGATAAATTCATTATGTTTAAAAATGAAGCTGAAACAAAAACTGGCAAAGTACTTAAAAGGTTGAGGTCAGATAGAGGTGGTGAGTATACGAGTACCTCATTTAATGAATTTTGCGCAAGCAATGGTATAGTTCATGAGGTGACTCCTCCATACACACCTGAGTCTAATGGGGTGGCAGAGTGAAAGAACAGAACTTTTAAAGATATGATTAACAGTATGCTGATTAATTCGGGGTTGCCTAAGTACATGTGGGGAGAGGCTCTGAATACGGCTAACCATATTCTGAACAGAGTCCCTCTGAAACACATGGATAAGACTCCTTATGAATTATGGAGAAAGTGTAAAACTAGTTTGAGTTATCTTCGTGTGTGGGGGTGCCTTGCCAAGGTGCTTGTCCCTGAACACAAGAGAAAGAAACTAGGACCGAAAACTGTTGATTGTGTCTTTCTGGGCTATCTTGAAACCACAATTGCTATGAGATTTTTGGTTTAAAAATCTGACATAGATGGTATTATGGCGAATACGATCGTTGAGTTTCGTGATGCAACATTCTTTGAGGATGTGTTCCCTATGAAGACTGGTATACCACAAGATACTTCTGATGATGATCCCACTCGCACATCGAGTTCCATTCCCGATCATGTGGAAAGGATGACGAATATGGGGGCGGATCCTAGTAGTAGCTCTACTCCTAACGAAGTAGAGGAACCTAGAAGGAGTAAGCGTGCAAGGCTAGTCAAGGACTTTGGAAGTGATTACATCACTTACAATGTCGAGGACGAATCTTTAACTTTCCGTCAGGCCATGGATTCTTCGGAGTCAAGGCACTGGAAAGGCGCTGTGAAAAGTGAGATGGACTCTATTGTTTCTAATGGAACATGGGAGTTAGTCGATCTCCCTCCTGGGTGTTCTACTATAGGATGTAAGTGGATTTTCAAGAGGAAGTTAAACCCTGATGGTTCAATAGATAAGTACAAGGCTAGGCTAGTTGTTAAGGGCTTTAGGCAAAGAGAAGGAATTGACTATTTTGATACATACTCTCCTATTGCTAGAATGACAACAATCAGATTGCTTATTGCATTGGCTTCCGTACATGGTCTTATCATCCATCAGATGGATGTAAAGACAGCTTTTCTTCATGGTGACCTTGAAGAAGAGATTTATATGGATCAGCCTGAGGAATTTGTTGCTTCTGGTAATGAGAGGAAAGTATGTAAGTTAGTCAAATCCATTTATGGCCTAAAAAAAGCTCCTATAGACTGGCACAAGAAGTTTGATGAAACTGTTTTGAGCTTTGAGTTTTTAGTTAATGAAAGTGACAAGTGCGTCTACTATAAGGTTAGAGGAAATGAATGTGTGATTGTGTGCCTATATATGGATGATATTTTGTTGTTTGGAACCAATATTGAGATTATTAATGAGACAAAGAGTTTCTTAAAAAGGCATTTTGAGATGAAGGATATGGGTGAAGCTAGTGTGATTCTTGGGATCAAGTTGACTCGATCAACCGATGAAATAACCTTGACACAATCTCATTATATAGAGAAATATATACTTGAGAAGTATGGTTATTCAAATTGTAGAATCGCTTGTACTCCATTCGATCCTAAAGTTGGCCTTATCAAGAATAGTTCAGGTATTCCTGTGTCTCAGTTAAGGTATTCTTAGATTATTGGGAGTTTGCAATATCTTGCTAATGTGACTAGATCAGATATTTCTTATTATGTGTCTAAGTTAGCTAGATATACAAGCTGTCCAAACAAGACTCATTGGGAGGCACTGGATAGAGTTCTTAGATATCTTAAGGGAACAATTTCTCTTGGTTTGCATTACCGGAGATTTCCGGGGGTACTCGAGGGGTACAGTGATGCAAGTTGGATAGCTAAGAAATTCGTGTCCAATGGAGTGACTGGATATGTGTTTACCTTTGCGGGTGGAGCAGTGTCCTGGAAGTCTTCTAGACAGACTTTGATAACTCGGTCTACTTTTGAGGCTGAGTTGTGTGCACTTGATGCCACGGGGACAGAGGCTAAATGGTTACATGGACTCATGAGCATGTTATCTGTAGTAAGCAAACCGCTTCCTGCCATTTCTGTTCATTGTGATAGCCGTACAACTATCGACAAAGTCAGAAGTGTTAAGTATAATGCTAAAACAAAGAGACACATCCAAGTTAGGCTTAAGTCTATAAGGGGTCTTGTGTCTGATAGGATTATTGCTATAGAGTTCATAGGAACTCAGAATAATATAGCTGATCCGCTGACTAAAGGGCTTGAGCATGCTGTAGTCCTTAAGTCTAGGTTGGGGATGGGACTGATAACCCATCATAATTCATCAACAGCGGGAACCCAATACACCTGAGAGGAGATCCCTCGAAGTGTATTCAATGTGGTAATAACAAGTTGTAAGGATGAATTGGTAGTATCTCTACCATATACATTTAGATACTTATGTATCTAAGTCTATCCCCTGTAAACCTTTAGAGGTACTTAGACTGCTAGTTAGCAAGAGTTTTAAATAAACTCTGATTGTAACAGTTTTGGATCAGGATTTAATAAATTCTGATGGACCAAATACTGTGTCAGAATTTGTAAACTCTGAATGGGGTCAAGTCGAAAGACGAGATGTTAGCAGTACATCTTTGGAGATGCCCAGCTATGCGAATGCAATTGTGTGGTCGCAATTAGAGGAAAGGGTTATTCCTTGAAGCATTCGACTAACAGGATCGAGACAAGACCATAATGCCTCTAAGCCGTAGATCTGACCATAGCCTTTGACTTGTCATCGTCTATGGAGCGTGGTTACACTTCACGGATAAAGATTCAAGGTGAAATATTCCATCTATATCCGGTAGCCATCGAAGTAGAGGACTTAGGAGGGTTCAAACCCGGGAGGGTACCGACTCTGAAAAGCAAGTCATGATAAAATCTGATATGTAATTCTGTATGGATTTGTGGGGGATTGTTAGAAAATGGAAAGTTTGAGGCATGTTTTAGACATGTTCTTGATGTAATTTCCTAAAACTAATTGTTGGAAGTAGTTCCTTGTTATGAGGACTTAAACTTTCATGTTTGGATCTAAGTCATTTTCTTAGTGTAATCCATAAAGAAATTGAGTTTAAGTTAGAAGCTTGAAATGTTTAATTAAAATATTTACTGACTTATTATATTGTTTTAATGTGAATATTGTATCCGTTGATGAACAGTGTGGATTATCCGTTGAAGTTCAATTTGGATTATCCGTTGATGCTCAATGTAGATTATCCGTTGAAGTTCAATTTTGATTATTCGTTGAAGTACAATTTGGATTATCCGTTGATGCAATGTGGATTATCCGTTGATGCACAATGTGGATTATCCGTTGATGCATAATGTAGATTATCCATTGAAGTTCAATTTGGATTATCCGTTGATGCTCAATGTGGATTATCCGTTGAAGTTCAATTTTGATTATCCGTTGAAGTACAATTTGGATTATCCGTTGATGCACAATGTGGATTATCCGTTGATGCACAATGTGGATTATCCGTTGATGCACAATGTGGATTATCCGTTGATGTACAATGTGGATTATCCATTGATGCACAAAATGGATTATCCATTGATGGAATTGCTGAGTGCATTATCCATTGATGCTAAGTGTAAATCCTGATAGGCTAAATCCTGATGGGCTAAATCCTGATACCGACTGTTACGTTTCTGGAAATATTCATTAAATGGAATTTAAGTCAGAATATTTATTTTAATTAATGTAATATATTCAGTTATGTTTTGGGATGTAATATATATATATACTGAACAAAACATTGTGGAATATTGAGGTTGATTGACGTTGAAATATACATACGTAAAAACCCTAGCTATCATCTTCTTCCTCTTTTTCTCTCCTCCAAACTTATACAGATTAGCATAGGTTTTTTGGCGACTGAGGTCTGATCGCTATTTGTACATTGAGTTGCTGTGAACCGGTGTGCTATTGCTGTTTTATCCTGGGAGGGTTATTGCGGTCTCTGAACACAGTAAGTGAGGGCAATAAACTCTTCAAGAACAGCCTCTTCCTCTCGAGGGATTGGTGACTCGGCTGTGATTGAAAGCTTCATTACGCTAAGCTTTCTTTCCCTTCTTAATTTTCTTTTACAGTTGCTGATTATATTTTATTTACGACCTTCGTGTTTTGTTTTCATTATTGGTACTATTGCCTTGTTCTTGTTATTGATTATATAACTGTCTCATTGTGTTAGTATAGTAGTTATATACTATTGTTGATACTTTCCCAACAATCTTGAAGAGTTTATTTGTTATATAGCTATTTAATGAGATGGTTAACGAAACTGATACTTCTGTTGGTGAGACTCCTGTTATTGTTGGTTCTGGTTCTGGAGTTACTGCGTCCACCATAGATTGGACCAAGTACAGATTTCCACAACCTATTGATTTATCGGGCATGCCGGATAAATTCAGTGGGGGGGCTTCTTTTTCTTGCTGGCAGAAAAAGATGAAGCTCTGGTTAACTGTTAAGGGTCTATGGCCGGTGGTACAGTATGATCCTCCTGTTGTGGATCAAGAAAAGCCTGAATCTATGACTGTTTATGCGCTATGGACTGAGAAGGATGGGGTGGCTAGGGCTGCCATTCTGGCTGCTTTAGCGAACACTCTGTTTGATGTTTATTCGTCGGATGCTTATAGTGCTAAGCAGTTGTGGGAAAAGCTGGACCAAACCCATAATACTGATTCTCAAGGTCTTGAGAAGTATTCTGTGGCGAGGTTTCTTGAGTTCAAGCTGGTGGATACCAGGTCCATGATTGAGCAAGTACATGAGTTTGAGATGTTGGTGCATGCTTTGGGTGAGTCTGGAATGGACTTACCTGAGAAGTTTAAGGTGATGGCTGTGATTGAAAAACTCCCTAAGTCTTGGGAGGAGTTTGCTCTCTCCCTGAAAAGACAGAAAGGAGAGATCACATGGACAAACCTTATGCTGGACATCTCCGTGCAGGAACAATACAAGTCCAAACAAGGACATGTGATGCCTGTTGAACATGGGAGTAGTTCGAAGGCGAACGTAGTGACTGTTGGGCAGAAAAGGAAATCTGTCGGTAAGAAGGATAACACTAAAATGAAAAATGATAAGAACAAGGCTAAGAAACTAAAGACAAACAAACCTTGTTGGTCTTGTGGACAGGCTGGTCATTGGAGTAAAGACTGTCCTGTGAAGAAAGCAAAGAAAGCTGGAGTGGTAGCTCAAGCAAACACTGTGCTTGGACTTGCAACTACTAGTGGGCCTGTGGCTAACATGGTTGTTGGTGAGGTTGTTGCCTCTGAAGCCAATGACGGGTATGTTAACTACAACCCTGAACTACTTTCCACTTATCTGTCTAATGAATGGTTGATTGATACTGGAGCTAATGTGCATATTTGTGCTGATATTACTCTGTTTGTATCTTATCAACAGACTCATGGAGTGACAGTGACGATGGGGAATGCTAGTGCTGCTCAAGTGCTTGGAATAGGAAACGTGGACCTGAAGTTTGCTTCTGGGCGGATTCTATCTCTCACTAGAGTGCATCATGTTCCCTCTATTCGTAGAAATATTATTAGTGGAAGCATTTTAGTTAAAAATGGCTTTGAACTTTCTCTCAAATGTAATAAAGTAGTTATTACACATACTGGTTCTTTTTATGGCAAGGGTTACTTGTCTAACGGTTTATTTTTAATAAATTTGGAGCCTGTTTTGGGCAGTTTTATTAATGATAGTGTTGCACCTTCTGTTAATTGTGTAGAATCATCTGATTTGTGGCACTTACAACTTGGTCATTTAAATTTTGGTGCTCTAAAGAATATGATGAATTTAGAGTTGATTCCAAAGCATGTCATTGATAAGAAAACTAAATGTCAAGAATGTGTGACTGCTAAATTAACAAGGAAACCATTTCATAATGTTGTTAGGGATTCTGACTTGTTAAATTTAGTACACACAGACATATGTGAATTTGGTGGTGTGTTGACTAAGGATCATTGTAGATATTTCATTACCTTTATAGATGATTGTAGTAGATATTGTTATGTTTATTTGCTTAAACATAAAGATAAAGCACTAGATAAATTCATTATGTTTAAAAATGAAGCTGAAACAGAAACTGGCAAAGTACTTAAAAGGTTGAGGTCAGATAGAGGTGGTGAGTATACGAGTACCTCATTTAATGAATTTTGCGCAAGCAATGGTATAGTTCATAAGGTGATTCCTCCATACACACCTGAGTCTAATGGGGTGGCAGAGCGAAAGAACAGAACTTTTAAATATATGATTAACAGTATGCTGATTAATTCGGGGTTGCCTAAGTACATGTGGGGAGAGGCTCTGAATACGGCTAACCATATTCTGAACAGAGTCCCTCTGAAACACATGGATAAGACTCCTTATGAATTATGGAGAAAGTGTAAAACTAGTTTGAGTTATCTTCGTGTGTGGGGGTGCCTTGCCAAGGTGCTTGTCCCTGAACACAAGAGAAAGAAACTAGGACCGAAAACTGTTGATTGTGTCTTTCTGGGCTATCTTGAAACCACAATTGCTATGAGATTTTTGGTTTAAAAATCTGACATAGATGGTATTATGGCGAATACGATCGTTGAGTTTCGTGATGCAACATTCTTTGAGGATGTGTTCCCTATGAAGACTGGTATACCACAAGATACTTCTGATGATGATCCCACTCGCACATCGAGTTCCATTCCCGATCATGTGGAAATGATGACGAATGTGGGGGCGGATCCTAGTAGTAGCTCTACTCTTAACAAAGTAGAGGAACCTAGAAGGAGTAAGCATGCAAGGCTAGTCAAGGACTTTGGAAGTGATTACATCACTTACAATGTCGAGGACGAATCTTTAACTTTCCGTCAGGCCATGGATTCTTCGGAGTCAAGGCACTGGAAAGGCGCTGTGAAAAGTGAGATGGACTCTATTGTTTCTAATGGAACATGGGAGTTAGTCGATCTCCCTCCTGGGTGTTCTACTATAGGATGTAAGTGGATTTTCAAGAGGAAGTTAAACCCTGATGGTTCAATAGATAAGTACAAGGCTAGGCTAGTTGCTAAGGGCTTTAGGCAAAGAGAAGGAATTGACTATTTTGATACATACTCTCCTGTTGCTAGAATGACAACAATCAGATTGCTTATTGCATTGGCTTCCGTACATGGTCTTATCATCCATCAGATGGATGTAAAGACAGCTTTTCTTCATGGTGACCTTGAAGAAGAGATTTATATGGATCAGCCTGAGGGATTTGTTGCTTCTGGTAACAAGAGGAAAGTATGTAAGTTAGTCAAATCCATTTATGGCCTAAAAAAAGCTCCTATAGACTGGCACAAGAAGTTTGATGAAACTGTTTTGAGCTTTGAGTTTTTAGTTAATGAAAGTGACAAGTGCGTCTACTATAAGGTTAGAGGAAATGAATGTGTGATTGTGTGCCTATATGTGGATGATATTTTGTTGTTTGGAACCAATATTGAGATTATTAACGAGACAAAGAGTTTCTTAAAAAGGCATTTTGAGATGAAGGATATGGGTGAAGCTAGTGTGATTCTTGGGATCAAGTTGACTCGATCAACCGATGAAATAACCTTGACACAATCTCATTATATAGAGAAATCTATACTTGAGAAGTATGGTTATTCAAATTGTAGAATCGCTTGTACTCCATTCGATCCTAAAGTTGGCCTTATCAAGAATAGTTCAGGTATTCCTGTGTCTCAGTTAAGGTATTCTCAGATTAATGGGAGTTTGCAATATCTTGCTAATGTGACTAGATCAGATATTTCTTATTATGTGTCTAAGTTAGCTAGATATACAAGCTGTCCAAACAAGACTCATTGGGAGGCACTGGATAGAGTTCTTAGATATCTTAAGGGAACAATTTCTCTTGGTTTGCATTACCGGAGATTTCCGGGGGTACTCGAGGGGTACAGTGATGCAAGTTGGATAGCTAAGAAATCCGTGTCCAATGGAGTGACTGGATATGTGTTTACCTTTGCGGGTGGAGCAGTGTCCTGGAAGTCTTCTAGACAGACTTTGATAACTCGGTCTACTTTTGAGGCTGAGTTATGTGCACTTGATGCCACGGGGACGGAGGCTAAATGGTTACATGGACTCATGAGCATGTTACCTGTAGTAAGCAAGCCGCTTCCTGCCATTTCTGTTCATTGTGATAGCCGTACAACTATCGACAAAGTCAGAAGTGTTAAGTATAATGCTAAAACAAAGAGACACATCCAAGTTAGGCTTAAGTCTATAAGGGGTCTTGTGTCTGATAGGATTATTGCTATAGAGTTCATAGGAACTCAGAATAATATAGCTGATCCGCTGACTAAAGGGCTTGAGCATGCTGTAGTCCTTAAGTCTAGGTTGGGGATGGGACTGATAACCCATCATAATTCATCAACAGCGGGAACCCAATACACCTGAGAGGAGATCCCTCGAAGTGTATTCAATATGGTAATAACAAGTTGTAAGGATGAATTGGTAGTATCTCTACCATATACATTTAGATACTTATGTATCTAAGTCTATCCCCTGTAAACCTTTAGAGGTACTTAGACTGCTAGTTAGCAAGAGTTTTAAATAAACTCTGATTGTAACAGTTTTGGATCAGGATTTAATAAATTATGATGGACCAAATACTGTGTCAGAATTTGTAAACTCTGAATGGGGTCAAGTCGAAAGACGAGATGTTAGAAGTATATCTTTAGAGATGCCCAGCTAAGCGAATGCAATTGTGTGGTCGCAATTAGAGGAAAGGGTTATTCCTTGAAGCATTCGACTAACAGGATCGAGATAAGACCATAATGTCTCTAAGCCGTAGATCTGACCATAGCCTTTGACTTGTCGTCGTCTATGGAGTGTGGTTACACTTCACGGATAAAGATTCAAGGTGAAATATTCCATCTATATCCGGTAGCCATCGAAGTAGAGGACTTAGGAGGGTTCAAACCCGGGAGGGTACCGACTCTGAAAAGCAAGTCATGATAAAATCTGATATGTAATTCTGTATGGATTTGTGGGGGATTGTTAGAAAATGGAAAGTTTGAGGCATGTTTTAGACATGTTCTTGATGTAATTTCCTAAAACTAATTGTTGGAAGTAGTTCCTTGTTATGAGGACTTAAACTTTCATGTTTGGATCTAAGTCATTTTCTTAGTGTAATCCATAAAGAAATTGAGTTTAAGTTAGTAGCTTGAAATGTTTAATTAAAATATTTACTGACTTATTATATTGTTTTAATGTGAATATTGTATCCGTTGATGAACAGTGTGGATTATCCGTTGAAGTTCAATTTGGATTATCCGTTGATGCTCAATGTGGATTATCCGTTGAAGTTCAATTTTGATTATCCGTTGAAGTACAATTTGGATTATCCGTTGATGCACAATGTGGATTATCCGTTGATGCACAATATGGATTATCCGTTGATGCACAATGTAGATTATCCGTTGAAGTTCAATTTAGATTATCCGTTGATGCTCAATGTGGATTATCCGTTGAAGTTCAATTTTGATTATCCGTTGAAGTACAATTTGGATTATCCGTTGATGCACAATGTGGATTATCCGTTGATGCACAATGTGGATTATCCGTTGATGCACAATGTGGATTATCCGTTGATGTACAATGTGGATTATCCATTGATGCACAAAATGGATTATCCATTGATGGAATTGCTGAGTGCATTATCCATTGATGCTAAGTGTAAATCCTGATGGGCTAAATCCTGATGGGCTAAATCCTGATACCGACTGTTATGTTTCTGGAAATATTCATTAAATGGAATTTAAGTCAGAATATTTATTTTAATTAATGTAATATATTCAGTTATGTTCTGGGATGTAATATATATATATACTGAACAAAACATTGTGGAATATTGAGGTTGATTAACGTTGAAATATACATACATAAAAACCCTAGCTATCATCTTCTTCCTCTTTTTCTCTCCTCCAAACTTATACAGATTAGCATAGGTTTTTTGGCGACTGAGGTCTGATCGCTGTTTGTACATTGAGTTGCTGTGAACCGGTATGCTGTTGCTGTTTTATCCTGGGAGGGTTATTGCGGTCTCTGAACACAGTAAGTGAGGGCAATAAACTCTTCAAGAATAGCCTCTTCCTCTCGAGGGATTGGTGACTCAGCTGTGATTGAAAGCTTCATTACGCTAAGCTTTCTTTCCCTTCTTAATTTTCTTTTACAGTTGCTGATTATATTTTATTTACGACCTTCGTGTTTTGTTTTCATTATTGGTACTATTGCCTTGTTCTTGTTATTGATTATATAACTGTCTCATTGTGTTAGTATAGTAGTTATATACTATTGTTGATACTTTCCCAACAATCTTGAAGAGTTTATTTGTTATATAGCTATTTAACGAGATGGTTAACGAAACTGATACTCCTGTTGGTGAGACTCCTGTTATTGTTGGTTCTGGTTCTGGAGCTACTGCGTCCACCATAGATTGGACCAAGTACAGATTTCCACAACCTATTGATTTATCGGGCATGCCGGATAAATTCAGTGGGGGGGCTTCTTTTTCTCGCTGGCAGAAAAAGATGAAGCTCTGGTTAACTGTTAAGGGTCTATGGCCGGTGGTACAGTATGATCCTCCGGTTGTGGATCAAGAAAAGCCTGAATCTATGACTGTTTATGCGCTATGGGCTGAGAAGGATGGGTGGCTAGGGCTGCCATTCTGGCTGCTTTAGCGAACACTCTGTTTGATGTTTATTCATCGGATGCTTATAGTGCTAAGCAGTTGTGGGAAAAGCTGGACCAAACCCATAATACTGATTCTCAAGGTCTTGAGAAGTATTCTGTGGCGAGGTTTCTTGAGTTCAAGCTGGTGGATACCAGGTCCATGACTGAGCAAGTACATGAGTTTGAGATGTTGGTGCATGCTTTGGGTGAGTCTGGAATGGACTTACCTGAGAAGTTTAAGGTGATGGCTGTGATTGAAAAACTCCCTAAGTCTTGGGAGGAGTTTGCTCTCTCCCTGAAAAGACAGAAAGGATAGATCACATGGACAAACCTTATGCTGGACATCTCTGTGCAGGAACAATACAAGTCCAAACAAGGACATGTGATGCATGTTGAACATGGGAGTAGTTCGAAGGCGAACGTAGTGACTGTTGGGCAGAAAAGGAAATCTGTCGGTAAGAAGGATAACACTAAAATGAAAAATGATAAGAACAAGGCTAAGAAACCAAAGACAAACAAACCTTGTTGGTCTTGTGGACAGGCTGGTCATTGGAGTAAAGACTGTCCTGTGAAGAAAGCAAAGAAAGCTGGAGTGGTAGCTCAAGCAAACACTGTGCTTGGACTTGCAACTACTAGTGGGCCTGTGGCTAACATGGTTGTTGGTGAGGTTGTTGCCTCTGAAGCCAATGACGGGTATGTTAACTACAACCCTGAACTACTTTCCACTTATCTGTCTAATGAATGGTTGATTGATACTGGAGCTAATGTGCATATTTGTGCTGATATTACTCTGTTTGTATCTTATCAACAGACTCATGGAGTGACAGTGACGATGGGGAATGCTAGTGCTGCTCAAGTGCTTGGAATAGGAAACGTGGACCTGAAGTTTGCTTCTGGGCGGATTCTATCTCTCACTAGAGTGCATCATGTTCCCTCTATTCGTAGAAATATTATTAGTGGAAGCATTTTAGTTAAAAATGGCTTTGAACTTTCTATCAAATGTAATAAAGTAGTTATTACACATACTGGTTCTTTTTATGGAAAGGGTTACTTGTCTAACGGTTTATTTTTAATAAATTTGGAGCCTGTTTTGGGCAGTTTTATTAATGATAGTGTTGCACCTTCTGTTAATTGTGTAGAATCATCTGATTTGTGGCACTTACAACTTGGTCATTTAAATTTTGGTGCTCTAAAGAATATGATGAATTTAGAGTTGATTCCAAAGCATTCCATTGATAAGAAAACTAAATGTCAAGAATGTGTGACTGCTAAATTAACAAGGAAACCATTTCATAATGTTGTTAGGGATTCTGACTTGTTAAATTTAGTACACACAGACATATGTGAATTTGGTGGTGTGTTGACTAAGGATCATTGTAGATATTTCATTACCTTTATAGATGATTGTAGTAGATATTGTTATGTTTATTTGCTTAAACATAAAGATGAAGCACTAGATAAATTCATTATGTTTAAAAATGAAGCTGAAACAGAAACTGGCAAAGTACTTAAAAGGTTGAGGTCAGATAGAGGTGGTGAGTATACGAGTACCTCATTTAATGAATTTTGCGCAAGCAGTGGTATAGTTCATGAGGTGACTCCTCCATACACACCTGAGTCTAATGGGGTGGCAGAGCGAAAGAACAGAACTTTTAAATATATGATTAACAGTATGCTGATTAATTCGGGGTTGCCTAAGTACATGTGGGGAGAGGCTCTGAATACGGCTAGCCATATTCTGAACAGAGTCCCTCTGAAACACATGGATAAGACTCCTTATGAATTATGGAGAAAGTGTAAAACTAGTTTGAGTTATCTTCGTGTGTGGGGGTGCCTTACCAAGGTGCTTGTCCCTGAACACAAGAGAAAGAAACTAGGACCGAAAACTGTTGATTGTGTCTTTCTGGGCTATCTTGAAACCACAATTGCTATGAGATTTTTGGTTTAAAAATCTGACATAGATGGTATTATGGCGAATACGATCGTTGAGTTTCGTGATGCAACATTCTTTGAGGATGTGTTCCCTATGAAGACTGGTATACCACAAGATACTTCTGATGATGATCTCACTCGCACATCGAGTTCCATTCCCGATCATGTGGAAAAGATGACGAATGTGGGGGCGGATCCTAGTAGTAGCTCTACTCCTAACGAAGTAGAGGAACCTAGAAGGAGTAAGCGTGCAAGGCTAGTCAAGGACTTTGGAAGTGATTACATCACTTACAATGTCGAGGACGAATCTTTAACTTTCCGTCAGGCCATGGATTCTTCGGAGTCAAGGCACTGGAAAGGCGCTGTGAAAAGTGAGATGGACTCTATTGTTTCTAATGGAACATGGGAGTTAGTCGATCTCCCTCCTGGGTGTTCTACTATAGGATGTAAGTGGATTTTCAAGAGGAAGTTAAACCCTGATGGTTCAATAGATAAGTACAAGGCTAGGCTAGTTGCTAAGGGCTTTAGGCAAAGAGAAGGAATTGACTATTTTGATACATACTCTCCTGTTGCTAGAATGACAACAATCAGTTTGCTTATTGCATTGGCTTCCGTACATGGTCTTATCATCCATCAGATGGATGTAAAGACCACTTTTCTTCATGGTGACCTTGAAGAAGAGATTTATATGGATCAGCCTGAGGGATTTGTTGCTTCTGGTAACGAGAGGAAAGTATGTAAGTTAGTCAAATCCATTTATGGCCTAAAAAAAGCTCCTATAGACTGGCACAAGAAGTTTGATGAAATTGTTTTGAGCTTTGAGTTTTTAGTTAATAAAAGTGACAAGTGCGTCTACTATAAGGTTAGAGGAAATGAATGTGTGATTGTGTGCCTATATGTGGATGATATTTTGTTGTTTGGAACCAATATTGAGATTATTAACGAGACAAAGAGTTTCTTAAAAAGGCATTTTGAGATGAAGGATATGGGTGAAGCTAGTGTGATTCTTGGGATCAAGTTGACTCGATCAACTGATGAAATAACCTTGACACAATCTCATTATATAGAGAAATCTATACTTGAGAAGTATGGTTATTCAAATTGTAGAATCGCTTGTACTCCATTCGATCCTAAAGTTGGCCTTATCAAGAATAGTTCAGGTATTCCTGTGTCTCAGTTAAGGTATTCTCAGATTATTGGGAGTTTGCAATATCTTGCTAATGTGACTAGATCAGATATTTCTTATTATGTGTCTAAGTTAGCTAGATATACAAGCTGTCCAAACAAGACTCATTGGGAGGCACTGGATAGAGTTCTTAGATATCTCAAGGTAACAATTTCTCTTGGTTTGCATTACCGGAGATTTCCGGGGGTACTCGAGGGGTACAGTGATGCAAGTTGGATAGCTAAGAAATCCGTGTCCAATGGAGTGACTGGATATGTGTTTACCTTTGCGGGTGGAGTAGTGTCCTGGAAGTCTTCTAGACAGACTTTGATAACTCGGTCTACTTTTGAGGCTGAGTTGTGTGCACTTGATGCCACGGGGACGGAGGCTAAATGGTTACATGGACTCATGAGCATGTTACCTGTAGTAAGCAAGCCGCTTCCTGCCATTTCTGTTCATTGTGATAGCCGTACAACTATCGACAAAGTCAGAAGTGTTAAGTATAATGCTAAAACAAAGAGACACATCCAAGTTAGGCTTAAGTCTATAAGGGGTCTTGTGTCTGATAGGATTATTGCTATAGAGTTCATAGGAACTCAGAATAATATAGCTGATCCGCTGACTAAAGGGCTTGAGCATGATGTAGTCCTTAAGTCTAGGTTGGGGATGGGACTGATAACCCATCATAATTCATCAACAGCGGGAACCCAATACACCTGAGAGGAGATCCCTCGAAGTGTATTCAATGTGGTAATAACAAGTTGTAAGGATGAATTGGTAGTATCTCTACCATATACATTTAGATACTTATGTATCTAAGTCTATCCCCTGTAAACCTTTAGAGGTACTTAGACTGCTAGTTAGCAAGAGTTTTAAATAAACTCTGATTGTAACAGTTTTGGATCAGGATTTAATAAATTCTGATGGACCAAATACTGTGTCAGAATTTGTAAACTCTGAATGGGGTCAAGTCGAAAGACGAGATGTTAGCAGTACATCTTTGGAGATGCCCAGCTAAGCGAATGCAATTGTGTGGTCGTAATTAGAGGAAAGGGTTATTCCTTGAAGCATTCGACTAACAGGATCGAGACAAGACCATAATGTCTCTAAGCCATAGATCTGACCATAGCCTTTGACTTATCGTCGTCTATGGAGCGTGGTTACACTTCACGGATAAAGATTCAAGGTGAAATATTCCATCTATATCCGGTAGCCATCGAAGTAGAGGACTTAGGAGGGTTCAAACCCGGGAGGGTACCGACTCTGAAAAGCAAGTCATGATAAAATCTGATATGTAATTCTGTATGGATTTGTGGGGGATTGTTAGAAAATGGAAAGTTTGAGGCATGTTTTAGACATGTTCTTGATGTAATTTCCTAAAACTAATTGTTGGAAGTAGTTCCTTGTTATGAGGACTTAAACTTTCATGTTTGGATCTAAGTCATTTTCTTAGTGTAATCCATAAAGAAATTTAGTTTAAGTTAGTAGCTTGAAATGTTTAATTAAAATATTTACTGACTTATTATATTGTTTTAATGTGAATATTGTATCCGTTGATGAACAGTGTGGATTATCTGTTGAAGTTCAATTTGGATTATCCGTTGATGCTCAATGTGGATTATCCGTTGAAGTTCAATTTTGATTATCCGTTGAAGTACAATTTGGATTATCCGTTGATGCACAATGTGGATTATCCGTTGATGCACAATGTGGATTATCCGTTGATGCACAATGTAGATTATCCGTTGAAGTTCAATTTGGACTATCCGTTGATGCTTAATGTGGATTATCCGTTGAAGTTCAATTTTGATTATCCGTTGAAGTACAATTTGGATTATCCGTTGATGCACAATGTGGATTATCCGTTGATGCACAATGTGGATTATCCGTTGATGCACAATGTGGATTATCCGTTGATGTACAATGTGGATTATCCATTGATGCACAAAATGGATTATCCATTGATGGAATTGCTGAGTGCATTATCCATTGATGCTAAGTGTAAATCCTGATGGGCTAAATCCTGATGGGCTAAATCCTGATACCGACTGTTACGTTTCTGGAAATATTCATTAAATGGAATTTAAGTCAGAATATTTATTTTAATTAATGTAATATATTCAGTTATGTTTTGGGATGTAATATATATATATATATACTGAACAAAACATTGTGGAATATTGAGGTTGATTGACGTTGAAATATACATACGTAAAAACCCTAGCTATCATCTTCTTCCTCTTTTTCTCTCCTCCGAACTTATACAGATTAGCATAGGTTTTTTGGCGACTGAGGTCTGATCGCTGTTTGTACATCGAGTTGCTGTGAACCGGTGTGCTGTTGCTGTTTTATCCTGGGAGGGTTATTGCGGTCTCTGAACACAGTAAGTGAAGGCAATAAACTCTTCAAGAATAGGCTCTTCCTCTCGAGGGATTGGTGACTCAGCTGTGATTGAAAGCTTCATTACGCTAAGCTTTCTTTCCCTTCTTAATTTTCTTTTACAGTTGCTGATTATATTTTATTTACGACCTTCGTGTTTTGTTTTCATTATTGGTACTATTGCCTTGTTCTTGTTATTGATTATATAACTGTCTCATTGTGTTAGTATAGTAGTTATATACTATTGTTGATACTTTCCCAATAGTTAATCCACTATTATGGCCATGTATATTTTAATTATGTGTTTGGATCCCACGTGGTTTAATCGTGGTTAATTTTTGTTTTGGTTTTCACGTGGTTTAATCGTGGTTGTAATTTACATGAGGGTTGATCGTGTTAGAATAGATTTTACAAAATTAGTTTTGTATTAGATCTATTTTTTTTGTAATTGTTCCGGGTATTTTGTAACAAGTTATGTGCGATCGGAAATCAATTTCGGTAGTTTTTTGTTCCGCTGTGCGATTACAACGGGCTGTTATTGATGTTTGGATCGAACAAAATCAAAACAAAACTCACAGAAAAGCAACAGGCGGGCGCGCTGCGGCCGCTGCGGCAGCTGGGGTTCTGGGGCAGTTGGGACTGCTGGGGCTGCTGGGGCTGCTGGGGGCGTCGGGGCGCGCCTGGGGCAGATTTTTTTTTAGAGCTGGATTTTTTTTTCAAGGGCCATAATAGTGGAAAATTTATTTTAATTTTTTTCATTAAATTTTAATTATTGCTTTAATTTATTGATTATGTGTGTCGTTAATTATGTGTGTAATTCTTTTAAAATTGCATGTTTAACTCAATTAGGACGACATGGACATAAAATTTATTTATTGCTTTAATTAAATGTTATATGTTGCTAAAATTATGTGTGTATTTTGAATACATGATTAGACATAATTATAACAATATAGGGCCACATTTAATTTTAAAATTCCTCAATTTTAATAATAAAAAATTCTAAGTGGGAGAGGGAATTAATATGAAATCCCATGGTCTCCATTATTGGTTGTAGGTAATTTAACATAAAGACGAATATAAATTATATATACGTCACCCATCGTGGCATAGAATTTATGGTGTCTAGAATGTTATAGAAATTACTAGAACAAACTTCTTAAATTAATTTTAAAAGGAATAAAATACGGATTTTCTTTATTTCTAATTTGGGGCGATTTTGTCAAAAACGAGTTCATCGAACTTGTAAGGCTGTGGGTTTTAAGCGAGACCGATGTGACTCCTCCACTACCTGGAATTCAAACCATTGATGAATATTGAATTGAAGTATTCTATTCAAGGCAAAATTATGAATATTGGAAGGTATACACGCCACCCATCGTGGCGTACCAAGTTCCATAGATTTCAAATAATTTAAGATTTGATGATGGTATACACTTAGCTATGAAAAATAATATAGTCCACCCCAACGTGGCATATTGTTAATAATAGGACCAAAGTAACATTTAAACAAAATTAGGTGGTATACATGTCACACATCGTGGCGTACCAGAAGCTTATGGTGTTTATATGTTAGTGCATTAAATTTTAATAATTGTTAGAGGAATCAATAGATCTTAATAATTAATGCACCCTTATTTATGTGATGTTTTTATGCATGATTCTCAGGATAAAATGGATTTTAATCCACTATTCACCATACTTAAGGATAACAAACTTACCGGACCTAACTATATTGAATGGAAACGAAATTTGGATATTGTGTTGACTGCTGAGGAGTACAAGTTTTGCACTTATGAACCCAAGCCTGAACAGCCTGCTGTTGATGCTCCTGAAGATGAGAAAGAGTATTATAAACGGTGGATTAAAGCTGATGAAATGTCGCGATGTTACATTCTGGCAGCAATGTCGGGTATTTTGCAGCATCAGCATCAGTCTATGGCCACTGCTTCAGATATGCTCTTTAATCTCAAGGAACTTTTTGGAGATCAGAATAGGGCTGCTAGGCAAGTAGCCATGAAGGCTTTAATGAACACTCAGATGGCTGAAGGCACACCTGTAGGGGATCATGTTCTCAAGATGATGTCGCATCTGAATGAGATAGAGATCCTTGGTGCTGAATTTGACGGGGAAACCCTGATTGACATTATCCTTATGAGCTTGTCCAAGAGTTTTGAGCAGTTTCGCTTGAATTACAATATGAACAAGAGGCAGTATAGTCTCGCGGAACTGCTGACAGAACTTTAGGCAGCTGAAGGATTATTTCGGCAGAGTGTTCAAGTGAATGTGGCTGAGAAAGGTTCTTCCTCTAAGCCGAAAGGTATTAAGAAGAAGAAAAAGGCTCAGACACAGAAAGCTGTGAAGGTAGTGGGAGTTCAGGGTGGTGTGAAAAAGCCTAAGGGAAAGTGCTTCAGATGCAAACAGTCAGGTCACTGGAAACAGGATTGTCCTCTTCCTAAGAAGACAAACAATACTGGTATGTCTCTTTCTCTAGTTACAGAAACATTTATAGCGGCTATATCTATGAGCACTTGGTGTGTAGATACAGGAGCCACTGATCATGTTTGTAATTCTATGCAGGGGTTCCAACTATCCAGAATGCTTAGAGATGGTGAGATATACGTGTTCATGGGAGATGCTACGAAAGTAGCAGTAGTTGCGGTAGGAGTTATTTATTTATCTTTTGGTTCTGATAGGATTTTGGTTTTGAACAATTGTCTTTATGTACCTTTTTTTAGAAGGAATTTAATTTTGGTTTCTAAAACTTGCTTTGGATGGTTATAATGTTTGTTTGGATCGTAATGTTTCTATTATGATGAATAAACGAATTATATGTTCTGGTACATTGCAAGACAATTTGTATATAATTAATCCTAGTCAACCTGCACTGCAACTGCAATTTAGGGAATTGAACAACACATCTTCTAACTCTACTAAAAGAAAGGAACCTTCTAGTTTGAACCAAACATATCTTTGGCACTTGAGATTAGGTCATATTAACTTGAGGAGGATTCAAAGACTGGTAGTAGACGGGCCTTTAAGCTCATTGGCAGTGGAGCCATTTCCAGTTTGTGAATCCTGCTTGGAAGGTAAAATGACTAATAGGCCTTTCAAGGCAAAAGGGAATAGAGCCAAACAACTGTTAGAATTGGTTCACTCTGATTTATGTGGACCCATGAATATCCAAACAAGAGGTGGTTATGAATATTTCGTCACTTTCATTGATGATTATTCTAGATATGGGTACGTTTATTTGTTGCACCGTAAGTCTGAGTGCTTTGATAAGTTCAAAGAGTACAAAGCTAAAACGGAGAAGCGACTTAATAAAAGTATCAAGTCACTACGATCAGATCGTGGTGGCGAATACGTGCTTGGAGAATTTAGGGAATATTTATCAGAAAATGGGATAGAATCCTAGTTAACTGCACCAGGCACACCCCAGCAGAATGGTGTAGCAGAGAGAAGGAACCGGACTCTTTTAGAGAGTGTTAGATCGATGATGAGTTATTCGGATTTACCCAAGTCGTTTTGGGGACATGCCTTAGAGACAGCAGCTTATCTTCTGAACTTAGTACCTTCTAAGTCGGTTCCTAAAACCCCCTTAGAATTGTGGACCGGGGATAAACCGAGTCTAAGACATATTCGGATATGGGGTTGTCCAGCACATGTGCTGAACAAGAACGCGACTAAGTTAAAATCTCGTACAGAAGTAAAGTTGTTTGTAGGCTACCCCATGGGAACGAAAGGATATTTATTTTATAGTCCGAAGAATCGGGATGTCATTGTTAGCACCAATGCAAGATTCTTGGAGGAGGACTATATAATGAATCACAAACCCATGAGTAGTGTCATTTTAAAGGAACTAGTGGGAGGGATAAATAATACCCATGAAGCTGTAGTACAAGTAGAACAACCACAACATAATGTATAACCTGTCACTAATACCGCACCAGTGCCTCGTCGTAGTGGGAGGGTTGTTCAACAGCCTGATAGATTCATGTTTTTGGGAGAGTCTTCAGACTTGGTCCCTGGTGAACATGATGATGATCTCTGTACATACGAAGAGGCAGTACAAGACAAAGATGCAGATCTTTGGCAAAAGGCGATGGAATCTGAGATAGAATCAATGTATTCTAATCAGGTCTGGGAGCTCGTGGAACTACCCAAAGGTATAAAACCTATTGGATGTAAGTGGATCTACAAGAAAAAGAGGGGATTAGATAAAAAGGTGAAAGCCTGGAAAGCAAGACTTGTTGCGAAAGGGTATACTCAGAAAGAAGGTATCGATTATGAGGAAACCTTTTCACCGGTAGTCATGCTTAAGTCAATCCATATTCTTTTATCTATAACAGCTCATCTCGATTATGAGATTTAGCAAATGGATGTCAAGACAGCTTTTCTTAATGGAAGTCTTGAAGAAACCATCTATATGCAGCAACCAAAAGGATTCATTAAGGAAGGCCAAGAGCATCTGGTATGTAAGCTTAAGAGGTCTATTTATGGACTTAAACAAGCTTCTAGAGACTGGAATATTCGTTTTGATCAGGCAGTCCAGTCATATGGATTTGATCAAAGTCCAAGCGAATCGTGCGTGTATAAGAGAAGTGAAGGTAATGCAGTGGTTTTTCTAGTACTATATGTAGATGATATTTTACTCATTGGAAACAATATTGAGATGTTGTCATCAGTAAAGGCATGGTTGTTCAAACAATTTGACATGAAGGACTTAGGTGAAGCGGCATACATCCTTGGGATCAAAGTTATAAGGGATCGCAAGAAAAGGATCTTGGCTTTATCTCAAGAGCCCTACATTGATGAAGTATTAGCTCGTTTTAACATGCAGAACTCCAAGAAAGGTTTTTTACCTTTTAAGCATGGAGTTGCTCTATCTAAGAAGCAGTGTCCTTCGACATCTAAGGATATAGAGAGCATGAAAGCAGTTCCTTATGCTTCAGCATGTGGAAGCTTAATGTATGCTATGTTATGTACGAGGCCTGACATCTGCTTTGATGTAGGCATGGTTAGTAGATATCAGTCGAACCCAGGTCAGGAACATTGGAGTGCAATAAAAACTATACTCAAGTACCTGAGAAGGACTAAGGAGTATATGTTAATTTACAAGGCCTCAGATCTATTTCCTTTGGGATATACTGATTCAGATTTCCAATCAGATAGGGATAAGAGGAAATCAACCTCGGGATATGTTTTTACTTTGGGAGGTGGAGCCGTTATATGGGGGAGTGTAAAGCAGAAATGCATTGCAGACTCCACCATGGAGGCCGAGTACGTGGCGGCCTCTGAGGCTGCCAAGGAGGCTGTATGGTTCAGGAACTTCCTTTTGGACTTAGATGTGGTACCTAATTTGCCTAGGAGCTTGACGGTGTATTGTGATAACACTGGTGCTGTGGCAAATTCAAAGGAACCGCGAGACCACAAAGCAGCTAAACATATTGAACGTAAGTATCATCTCATACGAGGAATCGTAAAGCGAGGGGATATAGTTGTGGCTCACATATCATCAGAAGACAACCGAGCAGATCCTTTCACAAAGAGCTTGCCTACCAAGGTTTTTGACAAGTGTGTGGAAGCGATAGGAGTCAGATGGATGGACACATAGATTTTTATGTAATAGTGGATTAAATAAAGACTGATGTACACATAGAATATTTTGAGTATAAGTGGGAGATTGTTAGTGTATACTGAAAATATTTATTTGAAGTATGTACATTTATTTCTGGCCAGTTTATTTGAGAATCATTTGAATGTTTACATGTTGTCTAATATTATATATTGTGAACAATCTAGTATCAAATGGGATACAGAATATTAGATTGTTAAATACGGTTATATAATATAATAAGGTTCATAGCACAGGTGGTGTTGGATAATCCACTGGTATGGCTATAGTATTATTTAGATTAGTTTATATTGACTAATAAATAATACTAGTATACTTTGTGTATATTGAACAGGATCAAATTTAGAATTGTTCCCTTAATACTGATTAAGAAGGAGAACTAAGATTCTATGTTATTATTAATGCTTAGGTTCTTAATCCGGAAATAGTAATTGACATGTGTATATTATTTACATGCTTTGATTTATATATAAAATAATTCTTTTGAATTATATCATTATATTTTGGGTGATGGAATTATATACATGGTGGATATTATTTATTGAAGGAATCCATGTCCTGATAATATTCTGGTTAATGATGTCCCCTTGAAAGCTCAAAAAGATTTAATTATGTGAAACCATGCAGGTGGAATTTATTCTGGCATAATTAAATAAAGGTTGAGTGGATGATCAAGGATAAAAGATATTAATTAAATAAATTATCAGTAATTTATTTAATTAATGGACATATGATATTTTAAACATGGGGAATTTAATAAGCAAATAATATTGGAACCGAATTAATTAAATTACGGTATTAGGAAAGGTAGTGCAAATATTAATTCTTTAGTGGATTGAATTAATATTTAATTACATATGGTTAGGCTCAAGATGTAATTAGAAGGCCCAACCTAATTATCCATGGTCCCTATTGTAGCCTATATATATTCTTATTCTCTTCTTGCTTGGAATTGTGTGAAAACATATTGTAGCCACCAAGGAGCAAGAAGAGAGGATAACTTGAGAAGACGGAGGCCACACTTCGCTCAAGGGAATTTGGAAATACAATAGAAGAGCGTGGAATCAACCATTAACAAGGTAATCCTCTTTTCGTAATCTTTATCATAAAACGTAGTAACATCCTAAGTCCGTGGTTCCCAACAATAACAACAGTTATCATGCCAGTATTGGGATGCCACCCTATGAAGCCCTTTATGGACGTAAATGCAGATCTCCGGTGTATTAAGACGAAGTAGGAGAACTCAAAATACTTGGATCTGAACTAGTACAGCAGACAAAAGAAGTGGTTGAAATTATTCAAAAGAGATTGATAGCCGCACAGGACCGTCAAAGGAAATATGCAGACCAGTCAAGGAAAGACATGGAATTCGAAGAAGGAAGCTTGGTATTACTGAAAGTATCACCGTGGAAGGGATTAACGAGGTTTGGAAAGAAAGGAAAGCTGAGCCCAAGATATGTTGGACCTTTTGAGATTCTAAAACGTGTTGGCAAAGTAGCTTACGAATTGGCGTTACCTCCACACATGGAGCACATTCACAATGTTTTTCACGTATCGATGCTTAAGAAATATAATCCAGACTCCAGGCATGTAATAGAATATGAGCCAATAGAGCTTCAGGCAGGTTTGTCATATGTAGAGAGTCCGATAGAGATTCTAGAGAAAAAAGAGAAGGTATTGAGGAATAAAGTGTTAAAACTAGTAAGAGTGTTATGGAGAAACCCAAAGGTTGAAGAGTCAACCTGGGAGTTAGAAAGTGATATGAGAGAAAAGTACCCTCATTTATTTTCTTAGGAGACTCTGAGGACAGAATCCTTTTAAGGGGGGAAGGATGTAATATCCGGAATATATCATGTAATTATTTTTGCTAATAAATAATTAATATATGTGTTCAGTATCTATTCTATGAATTATTTGTTAAGTGTTAGATATGTTTGGATGTTTAAAAATAAATTATTAATTGAGTATTTTAATTTTTATATGTCCAAAATAAAGTATAGATAATTGTCATATCTTCCTAATTTTTTTTATGTTGATTTATGAATTCATAAGGATCATATGAAATTTATAAAATCTTTTTTCGGGTATTTAAAATCTATTTTATAAAAACGGGAACCAACCGACGTCATCCGTTGTTACATTTTTGGAACCCGAAACTAATCCGAGAACTCCTTCCTAACCTAATTGTAATATTCCGAACATATTCCATGCTTCGACTTTTTCGATCCGGCGTACGGTTTGTCCTGCGCGGGTCCCGGCGCAATATTTTCGATACAATATTCGTTTCGATAAATCAATAAAACTCGTATTTTCGGTAAACGGGAGCTTGTTATTAAACTATCCCAATTATCACCTCGTAGTACGTGTAACCAGGCGCTGAGACCAAGACGACAATACAAATTGTACTGATTTGGATAATTGTCCCGAAAACCGATACCGTTTGGATCAGTTTTTATAAATAAACGTACCGTTTTATATCCGGAATGATCCAACGGGATACTAATTTTCCGTAATTATAAATAGCCTTTTAACGTATTTTATTTCGTATCAAAATCATTTGCAGTCAGCTAATATATAATTTTCCAGAGAAAAACCCTAAATTCATAAACCTTTCTGAGAATCAAACCAACAATCGGAGGTGTTACCGGAGTCCGTTTGAAAAGCTCAAGTACTCAAAACGAAGGTCTTGGGATGTTCTATCAAATTCTGTGTTCCAAATCACTGCAGAAATCAAGGTTTATTTTCTGAAAAATTATTTATTTTCGAATTAATTTTATTAAAAATATGAATTTTTGTTTGGATGATTTGATGCTTGCATGTTGTAGAGCTTGTTTTCCTGATGATTTTCATATGTCATACGTCTGATTTGGAGTTCAATAACATGCTCAAAAGTGGGTTTAATTCTCGAATTTTAAAATTAGGGTTTATAACCCGTATGAATGTTTTCAATTGAAATTTGGGCCTTTTTGATTTAGGGGTTATTAGCTGTTGATTTATAGTGGCTTATGTTCCTTATGAAATTCGCAATCGATTGGTATATAGCTCGTTAACAGAGGATGGTTGAATCGAAGGGAGTTGTGTTTTAAAGATTTTTGATGTTCGCCAGAGACCGGCAATGTTCTTGGCCAATTTTCGGCCAGGACAGGGATGATTGATGTGTTTCGATTGCATAAATAAGTTCCTGGTAATGTGTAGATTAATTCTGGACAGTTTGGTGGCCTAAGGTGGCACGAATCGTGTTCTCCGGCCACACTCCGGCGAGTCGACGGCGGGGGTATGTAAAATTGCAAACAGGCCCCTGGACTTTTGGGGAAGAAACAGTTTAGTCCCCCAGGTTTCCAGAGTTTGCATATTTTGGATTCCTGTTTATAAATTATTTAAAAATCATATTTCCTATTTATTTTAATTATAAAAAAAATTGATTTCAATTTCTGAAAATTCCAAAAATTATTATTTTAATTCCAAAAATTATAAATAATATACCATTGATTATGTGACGTGTTATGTATTATATGTGACTTCTTGGTTAACTGTCGGTCTATATATTCGATGTTTACTTGTTTATTGCGTAACTTTCAATCCGTTAATCGGATTTGGGTGAAACGAAGGGTAGATAGAAGTATGTGTTGAATCGAATCGTATGAGTGAATATTGATAGATGCCTATGATATGTGAGCAGAAGAAGCAAGGCGTAGGAAAGGGAAACAGATAGTCAAGGAATAAGACAGTGGTGATTGAGAGCAAGTGCAGTGTAGTAAGCTAGTATCAGGAAAGTGTTCTGAACTTTCTCGAGATATTATAGTGATTGATAGTCCTGTTTATATTGCAAGTGCTTTGAAGCACTGAACCCTAAACCCTGATTCCAGTTATTGATCTCGAGTTGTAAACTTGATTCTTTCTAAACCATTGATTGTTGTATCCCCAAATACGAACCTCAAATATACGATACTACTCCACAAATACATACAAACTAATTATCAAACACTGAACCAGATTGCTTACACACTCAAACCATTATATCTTATGCTTTGAAAGACCAAATCCTTGAAACCCTGAAACATTGATCTTTTTGTTATCCAATTCTTTCACTACCTAGCAACTAAGCTTTGGAAATGCCATATTGATCTTTATGTAGATTGAAACCATTTTCATTGTTGAACGTCCATTGTTGTTAATGATCATGTTTATTATTTATTACTGCTTATTCTGTTATTATGGTAGAATTGGATTGTTTTTACAAAATTGTGGACCAGATTCGTGGTCAGACCATATAATGGTCAAGTTAGGCCAATGTGTTCTTGGATCCAGTAGTTAGAGTAGTGTTGTGTGCTTTGCTCGGGGTAAGTGCGTGACTGATCAGCAGCCTAACCTTAGTTTTTAAAATGAAAATATAATATCCAATTCTAAATCATAATCCATTGTTCACTTGATATCATAACCATATTTACCTGATGATCATTATTCTCAGTTTTGTCATTGTGACTTGCTGAGCTAGTTAGCTCATTTGTGCGATGTTGTTTATGTTCTTTTCCAGTTAAGAATGAACCGGTTGGTACCGAGGATCCCCAGTCCAGCGCGAGAGCTAGGGGTTCAGGTTGATCGAGTTGAGCTAGTAGGCTTCTTTTGGAATAATTTAAGTTTGTAAAAGTTTGTAATAATGTTTAATACTCAGTTCTGAGTTTGGATAGTTGGGATTTGAACGGATTGTAATATAAGTAAGTGTGGTTGGCTTGTGTGCATACTTTAACCTATTGCGGTCCGTGGTAATCGGTAAGTAGGGTCACTACATATCATTATTATTATCTTTATCATTGTTATAAGCAGGTTATTAATAAGGTGTGTGTGTGTGGACCCCAAACTTCTGACCCGGGTTTGGAGGGCGCCACAGGTTTGGTATCAGAGTTACAAGTTATAAGTCACTGACACAAGCCTAGATTGATGGGAATAGGTAGAGGGTTAGGATTAGAAGTAAGGAATAGAAAGATAGAACGTCGAGAGGTTGAGTGCTATGTTATAACAGTTATTATTGTAATTCGCGTCATGGTTCGAGATTCTTATATTGTAATATGATTTCAGATAGCAGCGATGGCCGACTCTTTCATCCCCGTATCAGCTGATTACTTAGAGCCTTCAGTTGGAGTACCATCTTCAGATCCATGTCCCGTTGTTCCACCAGTGTTAGCTATTCTACCTCCACCTGTGTTGCAGCCCGTACCATTGCAGGCTATTCCACCCCCAGGTATGAGGCCACCTATTAGAGGACCCCCACCTGCTGATTCAGGCTTTACTAGTCACTCAGTTACAGGAGTACCTTTCCAGTTCTCTTCCTATCCTGTCCCATATCATCAGTTTGAGGCTTGTCTTATGGAGCAGCGATTCCTACAGGGTCAGATTCAGGAGTTACTGCATATTATGCGTACCAGAGAGGTTGGGAGTGGTGGGAGGCGACTCAGAGAGAGGCTTCAGGCATTTTGTAGAGCAGCTGCAGTGAGGATTGCTGAGGCTACACATGAGGACATCACCCCTGATTTCCTAGTGGAGTGGGCTAAGTAGGTTCTAGAGGAGCTTGAGGAGATTGGAGGTCCAGACTTGCCATGAGTCAGAGATCCAGAGATGCTGAGCAGTATTGTGATGGTTATGTATTATGCACAGTAGTGTGTAGTGTGTATTAGTAGACTTTTGGGTTGTATTTATAGACTAGCTATGCTGACTAGTGAGTAGGTTGTTGTACCCTTTTTGCTTTTACTTTCGAAGCGTCTTTACGCTTGTACTACCCAAAACTTTTAATCTATATATATCAGTACCTTTTTCCTTTCCAATATTGTCATTTATTTTACTGCACCTATTTTACTTTACCTTATTTATTGCACCAGTTATACCCCTGTGATACCACGTACCCTGTTTTTCATAACTGTTTATATTCTGTAAAGAAGCATGCAATTTACTTAGTTACAACTGTTTTCAAAAAGAGATATTTCTGTTTTACAAAACTTTTCTTTTATGCAAAAAAATTTGATTTAAAAGCTAAATAAGTTGTTTGATTCTTTACAGAAAATGCCTCCCAGAAGAAATACCCGCACCAACACCCAGAATGAAGAAACCAACAACAACAATAATAACAACCAAGATGATATAAACCAGAATGCAAACCCAGGACCTATAGACCCAGCAATAGCCCAGATTCTTCAAATCTTGGCCCAACAAATAGTTCACCTGGCACAACAACAACAAAGACAGACCAATCCCCGGGTAACTTTCAAACATTTATCTAAAGCTGAGTGTAATGATACCATAAATGACATGTCTACAGAGTTATATCATTTGCATGTTACACTTAAGTCTCTTACTAAAGAAAATGCTAAAATCAAAGAAAACAATTTGTTTTTGAGTGAGAGAAATAATGTGCTTGAGTCTCAGTTCATTGATTTTGAAAAGTTAAGAATTGAGTGTAAGATTGTCAAGGAGGAATTAACCGAGTCCTTGAAGAAAAAAGAAATTTTAAAGAAGCAGCTCGAGCGTGAACAAGAGGTGATTAAGGCATGGAAAACATCCAGGGATGTCCATGCTCAAATCACCAAAGTTCAAGGAATTGAGTCTTTCTGTGATGCAGCCTGGAAAAAGAACAAAGAGAAACTAGAACCAAATTTGGTGGATGGAGTGCTAACAGATGTAGACTCGACGGATGATGAGGATCATCCTTCGGATAACAAAAAGGGTTATCCGTCGAATGATGAAAACCTGCATCCGTCGGCTGTAAGCAAGCCTATCAGTAAAGCCAAACTTGTTAAGCTGAATGAGAAGTATGGTTCTGTTTCCAAGAACTTTGTTTCAGGAGAATCAAGTCAGGTTAAGAAAGGGAAAAAGGATAATGTTGGTCACATGACTGTCAAACAGTTAAGTGACAGACTTGAAAAGATTGAGATAAAAACAGATAATAAAAGGAAAACCAATAGAAATGGTAAATTAGGGATTAACAAACACAATAACTACACACCTGAAAAATATGCTCCTAGAAAAATCTGTGTCAAGTGTGGTAGTGTAAATCATTTTTCTGTTAATTGCAAATCTGCCATGCCTATTTCCATGTCTGTGCCACCTCACTTTCCTAACATAAATGCCATGCCTCTCATGCCTATGAATGCTATGTCTACACAGAATATGAATGCACAGTTTGCTAACATGCCATTTGCACCTAATCCTTATTATGTTTTATTTAGTATGGCACAAATGCCATTTAGCATGCCTTACTGGAATAACATGTTTACTAATAGCATGTTATTCCCTGTTGATTATAATATGCATGATAATTTTGTTGCAATGAATGGTTTCAAAGGCCCAAATCAAATGACCAAGGATGAATCTGATATCCCCAAGTCAAATGAGATAAAGCCTAAGAAACAGAAAAAGAAAGTTAACAAGGCAGGACCCAAGGAAACTTGGGTACCAAAATCAACTTGATTTAATTTTGATGTGTGCAGGGAAACAGAAAGAATCTTTAGTACTTGGATAGTGGTTGTTTAAAACACATGACTGGTGATTCTACCCTGCTCATAGAGTTTAAGGAGAGAGCTGGCCCAAGTATTACTTTTGGAGATGACAGCAAGGGTTATACTGTGAGATATGGCTTGATTTCAAAGAACAATGTCATCATTGAGGAGGTTGCCTTAGTGGATGGTCTCAAACACAATCTGTTGAGTATCAGCCAGCTTTGTGATAAAGGCAACTCAGTAACCTTCAACTCAGAAGCCTGAGTTGTGACTAATAAAAGAAGCAACAAAGTTGTTCTCACTGGTGTGAGAAAAGAAAATGTGTACCTAGCTGATTTCAACTCATCTAATGCAGAATCTGTTACTTGTCTTCTCAGTAAAGCAAGTCAAGATGAAAGTTGGCTATGGCACAAGAAGCTATCCCATTTAAACTTGAAGACCATCAATGAGCTAGTAAAGAAAGAACTTGTGAGAGGCATCCCTCTAGTAGAGTTTTCTAAGGATGGACTGTGTGATGCCTGCCAAAAGGGGAAGCAGAATAAAACATCATTCAGGAAGAAACTTGATTCAACAATTGAAGAACCTTTGCAACTGCTACACATGGATTTGTTTGGACCAGTCAATGTGTTGTCCATCTCAAGGAAAATATTTTGCCTAGTAATTGTAGATGATTTCTCAAAGTTCTCTTGGATATATTTCCTAAAGTCTAAAGATTAGGCTAGTGAAATCATCATCAATCACATAAGGCAAGTCAATAATCACCCTGATTTCAAAGTTAGAAGAATCAGGAGTGATAATGGAACTGAGTTCAAGAATTCTGTCATGAGAGCATTTTGTGAGGAAAATGGGATTCTGCATGAGTTTTCAGCAGCAAGAACTCCACAACAGAATGGAGTAGTGGAAAGGAAGAACAGATCATTTATTGAAGCTGCAAGGACAAAGCTTGAAGAATCTAAACTGCCAACATATTTCTGGGCTGAAGCTGTTAATACTTCATGCTACACTCAGAATATTTCTTTGGTTAATCAAGCAAGATGCATGACTCCCTATCAATTGTTCAAGAACAAGAAGCCAACTCTAAATTTTCTTCATGTCTTTGGCTGCAAATGTTATATTATGAGAAATCAAACTGATCAAAATGGGAAGTTTGATGCTAAAGCAGATGAAGGAATTTTTGTTGGATATGCTGTTGGTAAAGCATATAGAGTCTACAATCTAAGAACCAATATTGTTATGGAATCAATACATGTTATGTTTGATGATAAAAAGATTGAAGGACTGCAAGATGGAGATTACCATGAAAGCCTCAAATTCGATAATGTGGAGATGGTTAGTTATGACAGTGATGATGAAAGTGATCAAGAAACTGTATCTAAGGATAATGCAGAAAAATGCACTACCAATGAAGCACAAAACTCAACATCTGTCAGGTTGCATAATGCTTCATCCGTCGGGAGGCAATCTATGTTATCCGTCGGGAGATAACCAGCTTCATCTGTCGGTACTCAAAATTCACCATCCGTCGGGTTATCAAGAGGAGCAGGAAGTCAAGATAGATCACCTACAGAAAGTTCCCCTTTATCAAATCAGGGATCCAAAAACTCAGGGGGAGTTTCTAACAATCAAAACTCAATCACACATCAAGAAAACAATGAGGCCTCTTCATCTAGAGCTAATCTACCTCAACAAAGAAAATGGACAAAAGATCACCCCTTTGAGCTAATAATTGGTGATGTTTCTTCTAGAGTTTAAACAAGGAGAGCAACTCAAGAAGAATGTCTATAAAGTAGCTTTCTTTCCAAGGAAGAACCAAAGAAGGTAAAAGAAGCTTTGTTGGATCCTGATTGGATTTTAGCTATGCAGGAGGAGCTAAACCAATTTGAAAGGAATAATGTATGGAAGCTGGTGCCCAAGCCTAAAGGAAAGAATCCAATAAACACCAAATGGGTATTCAGAAACAAGATGGACGAAAATGGCATAGTAGTCAGGAACAAAGCTAGATTGGTTGCTAAGGGCTATTGTCAATAAGAAGGAATAGATTTTGATGAAACATTTGCTCCTGTTGCAAAACTTGAAGCCATCAGAATCTTCTTCGCCTATGCAGCCCATGCCAATTTCAAAGTCTATCAAATGGATGTCAAAAGTGCCTTTCTGAATGGAGATTTGGAGGAGAAGTTTATGTCAGTCAACCTCCTGGTTTTGAAGATCCAAATTTTCCAGAACATATCTATTATCTCTTGAAGCAAGCACCTAGAGCCTGGTATGACACTTTATCAAAGTTCCTTTTAGAAAATCACTTCACAAGAGGTACTGTAGATAAAACTTTATTTTTCAGAAATGTTAATGGTTCTAGTGTACTTGTTCAAATTTATGTAGATGATATTATTTTTGGCTCTACAGATGAGAAACTTTGCAAAAATTTTGCCAAATTGATACAAAGTAAGTATGAAATGAGTATGATGGGAGAACTGACCTACTTTCTTGGTTTACAAGTTAAGCAAGTTAGTGATGGAATATTCATTAGTCAAACTAAATACATTTTTGATCTTTTAAAGAAGTTTGATCTAATGGATTGCACATCTGCAAAAACTCCCATGGCCACTACAACTAAGCTTGAATTAAACACTACTGAAAAGTCTGTGGATATTTCAAGTTATAGGGGCATGGTTGGCTCACTTTTGTACTTAACATCTAGTAGGCCATATATAATGTTTGCTACATGTTTATGTGCTAGATTTCAGGCTGATCCTAGAGAATCTCACTTAATAGCTATTAAGAGAATTTTCAGATATCTCAAGGGAACACCAAAACTTGGCATTTGGTACCCTAGAGATTCTGTTTTTCATCTAACTGGTTATTCAGATGCAGATTATGCAGGTTGTAGAATTGATAGAAAAAGTACAACAAGAACCTGTCAATTTCTAGGAAACAAGCTTGTGTCCTGGTTCAGTAAAAAGTAAAATTCAGTTTCTACTTCTACAGTTGAAGCTGAATATATTGCTGCTGGTAGTTGTTGTACACAGATATTATGGATGAAAAATCAATTGCTAGACTATGGCTTGCAAGTTGAGAGAATTCCTATTTTCTGTGATAACACAAGTGCAATTGCCATCACTGAAAATCCAGTACAATATTCAAGAACAAAGCACATAGATATCAAGTACCACTTCATAAGGGAACATGTAATGAATGGTATTGTGGAGCTTCATTTTGTTCCAAGTGAGAAGCAACTTGCAGATAACTTTACAATGCCACTGGATGAATCCACCTTTTCAAGGTTGGTAAGTGAGTTAGGTATGCTTAATTATTCTTAAATCTATATGAGTTAATTTGCAAGTTGAAATGCAACCAGAAATTTAATTGACTTCTCAGTCTAGGATGAAATTTTGGCTAAGTCAAAATTTACATCTCGACGGATGATCTTTATTCATCGAGCTTGATCATCCGTCGGTATACTATTTGCTAATAAAAATCAATTATTTTTCTGGAATATTTTATGACTCGACGGATAACCATTTATCCTCATCCGTCGAATCGCTTAATCTTAGCCGTTAATTCCCTGTACATTATCCATCGAGTATACTTACACGTTGTAAGCATAACACGACGGATAATGGGTGGAATTTTTAACAGTTTATTTTTAAACGGCTATTTTAGGCAATTTCTATTGGTTAATTTATTTTACTTTATTATTTTTAACAGTTATTTTTGAGATAGTATAAAAGCTTATTTCATTTCAATCGCTTTTCTTTTATCATTCTCAATTCAACTGCTCAAATTTCATTCTCTCTCTCAAAGCACTTACTCTATTTCTCTTCAAGCTCTTATTCTCTAACAATGGCACCTGTTGTAAAGATTATGTCTCAAACTGGGTTCATTTATGAGAAGAACAATTTCACTGCACTAGTGAACAAGGGTATTCAGCAATCTGGTGACTATCACAAGATGATGGACTTTGTGAAGAATTGCAAGCTCAATTATGCCATGCTGGAATCACCCACAATCTTCTGTGAAGTTGTTGAAGAGATGTGGACCACTGCTACCTACAACTCAACAGATAAGACAATCACACTCACCATTAAAGGTAAAGAGTTTTGTATTAATAGTGATGTTATAAAAGCATGTTTCAAGATTCATGATAACATTGTGACCTCACCACACACTGACACTGATATAATCAATATGCTTAATTCCATGAACTATGCTCTTCCTACTTCTAAGTTAAATGACATTAGGAGAATGGGTCTTAGGAAAGAATGGAGTTTTATGTGTGATGTTGTGACAAAGGTCTTTTCAGGAAAAGTCAGTAATTTTGATTCAGTCAATATACCCATGCTTAACATGCTCTACATGCTAGTTACAGACAAATTCTATGATTTCAGTGACCTTGTTTTGTTTGAGTTAGGTTTTAAATTAGGAGAGTTAAATAAAAGAGGTAAAAATGTGTATTATGCTAGATTCTTTATTGTAACACCCCCAGATCCGGGGTCGAGGATCCGGGTCGTCACGGTCTTTCTTTCCACAATATCACTTAACTTAATTAATAATAAATAACCTCATGATGTGACCCCACACTAACACACACCACTACACGTTATAGTCTCAGAGATGAAATTGAAATAAGTACAAGTCCTTGAATCCACAATTTAAAAGTTATTACAACCCAAAATGATTACTTCATAAGTTTACAGTTAATTGCCATTATCTGTCACAAGTTATAATTATACATAATTGGTTCCCAAAAGTAGAATGCCTGATCTACAAATAGATCTAACTCTGCAGCTATATCAGCTACGATATCAACGGGAAGACGCGGGACGCTTCCCACGCGCTTGCGCTGGATCTGCTTGAGTCTGGCCATATTTCCTAACTGTTGTTGTGTGATGAAGAAATAAAGCAAGAGTGAGCATTACAGCTCGCAAGATAATATATAAGTGTAAACAGTAATGCAAGTACCTAAATGGATAACTTACTAGAAGCTTTTAACAAGTGTAAGGTAATTACTTACTGGATATAAGCTTAAAGGAAGATGAAGTTACCAATTACTTCACTATACTTATACCATTTTAGAAACCTACTTGAACTACCACTGTTCAAAGTATAATAAGTTTTTGAAGGTTCATTATATAAATGAAACTACAATATAAGACTTGACTAGATTCAATCTTTGAAATATTGTTTAAAGGAAATGAAGTTACGAGATACTTCATTCGATGGAAACACCATTATAACTTTTTGACCCTGTCAATGCTTCGGCAACCACCCATCCGTAGCCTTTCGATCGAAATGCTCCGTGTAGTGTTACAGAAATATCCAACTGGATGATGAACTCATTACGGGAGTTTTTCATGCCAGGAAGACCACTTACGATGATCAGTCGCAGTAGTGCAACCCCGCCATTTTCTACATGTAGAGGAGAACCTGTCGGATTTACTTGTCAACCGAACAATGGACTCCTAAGGAATGGACCGTCTTAGCGGAACTTCCAGGCCATTTGGGCCAATATAATAAGGCTGGGCCGGCGCCACTCGACCACTTACGCCACTCCTAGTTCAGATGAAATCCATGACTCTGAAACGTAAAGCTCGTCCCCCCTTTCCCCAAGTAGAAACTTGTTGATACGGCTCCACCAAGAAGTCGTATCTAGTTGGAAAGTAAAACTCACCGATATTTCCCAGGCGGTGCCTGTTAATGGATTAACTTGTTCTAAGAATTTTACTTCCCGAGTGTTGGGTAAGTAATCAAAAACTCTTTTATCAAAACAGCAACCTTGTTGCGAATATAAAATACACCACAGAGCCAGATCCCTCAGGTTTTGAGCGAGTATTTAAATCCCCTTCGAAAGGAGGATCTTAAATATAAAAATGAGTTTTGGGATCCGCCCTAACTTTTAAAATCATTTTGAAGACTCGAAAACATTTTTAAGAATGTTTGGAGTAATGCTGAGTTAATGAAATAAATCAGTCCCGATATATCAGAAAATATCTGAATATTATTATCTAAATAATATTCCCATAAAGGATAATCTTTATAAAAATAATTGAAGTAGAAGTTTTAAAACTTATACTTGAAACGAATAATAAATAACAAAAGATATACTTATACGAAAGTACGATCTTTATTTGTATAATCGAAAATAAGTTTGATTATCGAAACCTTATTCTTTAATAAAATAAAGAATATTATTTAGTAAATAAGCGAAGTCATAAGTCCTTGAATGAATATTCAAAATAATATTCATTAAATAGAATAAACGGAGTCATAAGTCCTCGAATGAATATTCAAAATAATATTCATTAATTAAAATAAAGTTATCGAATAAACCTTATTCGATTAATGGTTTTGAAAACTATATATATATATATATGAATATATATAATATACTCGGGAACATCGACTCCCGGTTTTAGAAAATGTTCATCTTTGGGTCCCCTATACTAAGGATATACGCAACTACTGCTTATCTCTAGCATAGGTATTATGCAACTTATAAGCATTTGAATCAACAATTAGATAACAAGATTATGAAATAGACATGCATATATACCATATCAGCATGCTCCAATATATCGCAGGGTTTGCTAATAACAATCATGCATCTATCACAGGATAATGCATGTACATATATACATCACAACAACAATATAACGGGTAGAAAACTTGCATGAGCGACTGGGGGTGATAAAAGGCTTGGGACGAGTCTGCTAACCTATAAACAACATATAAGTTGGAATTAAACCAAAGTCGCTTAAGAATCTATACTTTAACCAATTAGACCATAACGTTCACTTTTGCGCTTAACGATTCACTTAAGTCGCTCGAGTACCCTCGGCTCCACCATTTTTAATAAATTAACCATTAAGATTTTTAAGGTGATTCTTTCGCGAGTACCCTACCAACTTCCTAACCCACTTTACATAATTGTCTTATACTCCAATTAGTTATTTAAGGGCCTTAACCAAGGTTTCAAAGTAAGGCGAGGGTAAATGGTTCGTTCGTGAAACGCCGTTACTTAAAACGGTCGTTTCTCCTAAACCGTACATCGGATTTAAGCGAACCACATATCAAAACGAAGCTCTTAACATGAACTATCTAATCATGGCTATGGTCAAAACCTAAAAATGAGTTCACGGGTCCTGATGTTAAGAACAAAAGTAGTCTAAGGTAAATCGGGCATTACGACGGCTATGTTTACGCGATTACCAAATTTTATACTACTCGAAATCAATCCACAATCATTACTACAACCAAACTAGATCCATACACTACTACAACAGCCCCAATATCTCAAGTTTTCCAATTTATACTACTTCTCAATCATGAACTAAAAGCTTACTTAAGTTCATTAACTAATAATCAAGATTTACAACTCCAAAAACATTACAAAACTAACCAATCTCTAAATATACAATAACCATGCCTCTCATGAACTATACTACTCATAACAAGCTCTTAACATTCAATAATAATGCTAGGTTAAGAGATTATACCTTCCTTGAGAGTGGGAGTAACTAATGAGCTTGAAACAACCTTGGAAAATCCTTACTAAAGCTTTATTTAAACAAAAACACAAGATCAAAATTTCAAGTTCTTGAAAAACACTATTCACTCTCTTCTTCCATGAATTATTGGAACAAATTGTGAAGGAATTTGAAGCTTAGATTCATAGGATATCTATATCTAGGTACAAGGAACCTTAGATAATTACCTCACTAATTAACAAAGCTTGGAACTTGAATTTGAATTTTCTTTCCTTTGAAAAAGAAAAGAGGCCGAGAGCTTCTTCTTGAATAATGAAAGTCAACTTTGTGTTTTGTGATTTGTGATTTGTTTTGCTTGGTTGTTTTGTTTTGTTTTGCTTAATTACCTTTTAACCATGGTAAAATTTGTGTGGCTTATAATCAACCAATAATTCCTTCCCTTTTGGTCATGCTTATATCATCTTCCCACACTTGTCCTCTTCTTGTTGGTGTGATGACATCATCATCACTAACCTCTTTGATTAACTCCTAATTACTTGGCTAATGATCGCTGATCTGTTATACGGTTCGCTTAACTTTCGTTTTCGTTTATCGTTTGAGGGATTATACCCGGGATCTTATTACTTGGGTTTCTTTAACCTTTCTCAATACATTATATTCCTTTTATGATCCTCTCTTATAATCCTTGAATTTAAATCCTTTTTATCTTGTTACCTTATACTCAATTCTTTCGGTATCTGGTGGATTTTCGGGAAAAATCAAAGTGTTCGAATTTGGATTCTGACGATCTTTACATACACTTATATACCATATAGAGTACTAATAAGATCTCAGAATAACAATAAAAGAACCTCTACAAAGTGTGGCAAGAAAAGTTTTCTTATTCAGCATAATCAGAAAAAACACTATTCATAAGGGTTACAAAAAGTTCAAAATTTTGGGGTTATTACATTTATGATGTTAGCTAACCACCTCTGTGAAGAAATTGTGCTTGAGAACCCAAACAACAAATTAGATTGTTGGGTTCAAGAGAGAAGGCTCATTGCAGATTTGAACAGAGCCAATCATCACAAGGATGTGCCATTGTTCTATTTTCCTGTAATGCAAGCACCTTAGTTAAGTGAGGTAAGTTCATCAATCCCTACCACTATTCCAACCTCACTAATTTCTTTGAGTTCTAGTGTGGCTATGGCAACTGTGTCAATGACCAAACAGTTGCCTACCCAAGCTAACAAAACTGCAAAAATTTCCAAATCCAAATCAAAGAAAGCCCCCTTTGGTATCTCCCAAAAGATGCCAGTTGCAAAATCCACTAAAACCAAAGAGGGGAGTGTGAAGGAGGGAAAGATAGGTGAGGGAAGGGGTGAACATAAAAGAAACCCTAAGGATAAGGATGGAGAGTTGAGTGGATCCCAGCCTAGCCACACTGCAGTTTCCCAACAAACTGCAGTGCTTAAAAAGGATAAAAGCTTATTTATAGCTGCATCCTCCCAAAAGGATGTAGTTATTGAACAAAGCTCTCAACCAAGAGCACAGGCCAAGAGGGTTAGGGACACAAGCTCACCCCAAACTTATGCCAAAAAGAAGAAATCTAAAACTTTTGGGGATGCACAGGGTATACTCACTGTGCAAACTGGTGCAAAAGACACAGTCACTGCACCTTCACAAATTCAGTTTGATGTGGCTCCAATAAATGTGGAGTCACAGCCAAAATCTCTAGTTATAGAAGCACCTCAAACACCAAACTCACCAACAGATTCTCTGGATGTGGATATGATAGACACATCAATTCCTGATTCCCCTTCTTTAACTCTGTTGGGGAAGCCAAAATCTAGTGCAAGTGAGCATCATCTTTTAGATGATTTGTTGGCTCACTTGCCAATTCTTTCAGGAACTGTTGTATCATCTGTGCCCAAAGTATCTTCAATCAGCAAAGAGTCAACAATAGTTTATATTCCCAGTTCATTCATTTCTACTCTCTCGACGGATATTGCTCATCCGTCGAGTAGTGATTGTATCCCGACGGATAAGCATAACAGCAGTTATCCGTCGGATAGCAAAACCACTCACTCGATGGATATCACTCATCCGTCGAGTATCTCTGCACAGCTTCAAACTTCATTTATTTCAAGTGCAGAAGATTTAGTGGTTGTACAATCACTCTTAGGATTGAGAGAGAAGAGTGTTTTGAGTGAGAGTCTGGGTTGCTCCCGGGAAAAAGGAGAGGAAATGAGTGAAACTATGCAATCCATTTCTTCAGGATTGGCAAAAGAAAGTAAGAGGAGTCCCACCTTAGTAGGTAAAGGTGAGGGTGTGAGGGTGGGGAGCCAGGGTGAGACCCTGATGCAACAAAAGAGAGAAAACGAGAGAAATACAGGTACTGGAGCTATAAGGATGGATGTCATTGCTAGTGAGTCAATGAATGTCCAGGATGCAGACAGGGAGGGACTATCTCAGCATCCTAAAGTTGTTACAGATTCCACCTCCCTTGATGTTGAGGCATTTACTCACCCTGTTCCAGCTTATCAACATCTAGCTCAATAGGACAATGACAATACAGAAAGGATGCTGAATTTGGTGCATACCACACAGTCTATGATGAGAGCTAAGGATGGCATCGCAGCTTTTCCTTCTACAGCTGGTGATGTGGACTATGAGACTGGTGGATTAGCTGATTTCTTTGGTGATGGGAGTGGGGATAGTGAAGATGAGGAAATGGACATAGGGGGAGAAGTAGGTTCAAGTTCAAGATCAGGTATGCCATCATGGGCATTCTCAAAGCACTGTGATGAGCACTACTTCAAGACAACCCTGATCCAGCTAATCAATCAGACAAATACTGCTCTTCAAACCACTACTAATGTCAGCACCATGAAGCTCCTTCAGGCACATCTAGCCTCCCTGCAACTTCAACAAATCCAAGGCTTCCAACATGCTAGGGATGTAAACACCATGAAGAATGATATTGAGGAGATGAAGAAGGCCATTTCAGACAAGATGGATTCTAAACTTCCAGAGGCTACAATGCTTGACATCAAGAGGAAATTAAGGAAAAATTCTGATCTGTCAACCAAGATAGATGCCTTGGACACAAGAATGTCAACCATGGAAGCATCTTTAACAGCCATTCATCTTCATCAAGCTCAACAGACAGATTTACTTCAAAAATTGGTGGCTGCTCAAACCCCCTCCTCCAATCAACTTGATGATAACAAAAAGGGGGAGAAAGGATCAAGTGATGGGGAGAGACTTCAGATTCAAATCAGTAAAGTAATTATGCCTTCAATTACTATTTCAAAGCCACCAGTTACAGGCAGTATAGATCTGATCAATGCAGCAACAGCCAACATAAGAGCAGCTGATAAGGAAAAGTTGAGTTTAGTCAACTGGGAGAAGATTGATGAGGAAATACAAAAGAAGTTTGAACTTGTCAAGGAGCCAGTTAAGTCAGCCATCCATCACTCTCAAGTCAAGCAAATTAGTGTGAATGAGATGAGCATGAACTATCTGGAAAGAGGACAGCCAACCTGCATCAAATCTCTAAAGGCTGAAACAATTCTGAAACCAAGGGTAAACTACTCAAAATCATCATTGAAGAACCCTTTGGATACTGTGTATGAGACACCTAAGCCTGATGAAAAGAAGTTTTTGTCAAGGTCAATTGCTTTTTACAAAGATCCAGCTGATTCAGCTTCCAAAAGAAGAATTGCTAAAATTTTCAGGAATGGGAAAAAAAATTATATGGTGGTTGGACATCCTCAATTTGCTCAACCAAAGAGAGAAGAAAAGGCTAGATTGAAGCAGGAAAAGAAGCAAGCTACTCTGGATGCTAAAAAGACTAAACAAAAGAAAGAGCAAATTGATATCTTGGCGCTACATGCTGTAAATTCATCACAACAAATCCCTTCTCAGCCATCTGAAGTTATTGAATTAAAGAAGCAAGTTGAACAACGGAAGAAATCTCTAAGAATCAAGGAATTGGCTAAAAGAACTAAAAGGAAACTGGACATTGTTGATAAAAAATTGGAGAATCAATTTCCCAAGGAATCCACTCCAACTACAACTCAAGCATCAAAACCCTCTATGGTATTTGAAGATATCAAGGTGGTGGACCCTTACAGGAACATCCATGGTGAACCTATTGTGCCTAAGGATGAACCAGTAGAATGGGAGAACATACCAATACCCGACTTCTATTTGCCAATCCTTAACAAGCCAAAGAGAACAAAGTCAAGAGGAGTCAAGAAAGTGAAGCTATCACCTCTCAAATCCAAATCTCTAGTCAAAGCTCAACCTAAAGTCAATAAGGGAGATTACATGTACTTGTGTGACATCAAAGAATTTTCTGATCTAAACCTCTATCTAGATGAACTAGATGAAGTGAGAGGAATTGATGCATACAGAAATTAACCTGAAAGGTTAGTGTTCTAGTACAAAGGAGGAAAGGAGATTCAGTGGCCACTTCACAGGATCCTTCAAGAAAGCCAAGCTGTACTGATTAAAGTTTATTCATCCTTCAAGAAGAACTTGGGTTCAATATTACTGCAAGAAGATTGGTACTGAAGAAGATTGAATAACTAAGGAGTGTTAGAGCTAAAGATGCACTCCCAAAGACTCTAATTATCCCCTACACAGGGAGAAGAGTGTATGTAAGGCCCTACTGGATGATGGAATTCATGGATGATAAAAGAGTGAGAAGATTTTTCAGATTAGAAGACCAATTGAGCATCTCAAGCAATGAGACTCTTTTGGAAATGCAAGGAAAGTTAAATCTCTCAAAATCTGATGAACTGGAATTCCACAGGCAGCTCCAAAATTAGATTGAGGAAAACAACAGAAAGCTTGAAAAGAGATCCAGACCTTCAAGGAACTAGACAAATCTGCTCAGGCTAGAGGAGCATCTTGAAAATGACTGTGAGCAAAACTTTATACATTTTGTTAATTGAAGCACTTTTCAGTAATATCTACTTTCCTTTAAAGTTTTATTTTTAAGATGTTTTGTTATCATCAAGTGTCTCTTAATTTATGGCTACAATTCCAGTAGACATAAATTGGGGGAGATTGTTGTGTATATGTTGTGTACTTGATGATTTCATGAACAAAACATCTTGGTAGATTTTACTTAGTGAAATAATGTAGCACTCGACGAATAAGGTTTATAGTCCCGACGGATGACTCAATATAGTCCCGACGGATGATGACTTATTATCCATCGAGTGAGTAGCTTATGTAACAGTAAGTCTGAAGCACATTTCTGCATACACGTTATTTAGAATCTGTAGTACTTAAGTCATGTTGACTTTAGTTAGATATGCAGAATAGGTTGATTAATTGTACATAGATGATGTCTTGTAATTCTGCATTGTCACACCCCCAACTTAAATAGCGAAATAAATATAGCTATTACATCTTTTTAATGAAGAATACACAACCAAAATCCAAGATCTTACAGTTTAGGGTTTGGAACAGCCCAACACTACCAACTATTACATCTGATTACAAATACCGAGTCCTCACACAACTATTATTACTTATTCTACCTGAGCTCGAACATAAGCATCAGCATCACAGGTCTTACGGGCAGTCTGCTTGAATGTAACCATAGCTGCTAGCTGTAATATAAGGGTAAAGCAAGAAGTGAGCCAAAAGCTCAACAAGTGCTAATAGTACAACGCAAAACATAAATCGAGATATACCTTTAGGAATGACAATAGAAAGACATAATCAATGATAACGAGAGATAAAACTTATGTGAGTTGGCATCATTTTGCTTGCATCAAAACAAATTTTAAAAATCATTCTTAATCAAAATCATTTTATGACGCTACGGATTACAGCCGGTGATCAGCCGCGAAGTAATCCCGAACCTCGCTGGGTTCTAAAACATTATTGGGAATCCCTAGGCAACTTTTAAGCCTAATATAAGTGTGGAAAGGACTCGCGTCTCAGTCCAGATCCACCATTCAAAGAAAACATTTATCCCCCTTTGGGACTGAAAAATCCATATTTTAATCATTTTAAAAACTGATGCTGATTTATGACAAAATCTCTTTCGACTGTAATCATTTTTATCAAGGGATTATAGATCAACTTGAAACACTGGAAATATGACACTAAATCTCAGGGCCATGATCCACTAGACTTTACTATATTAGGGTAATTGAGAGGTTTCCTTAAACAAGAACTTTGACAAGGAAATTGAGCAAGGCTATTGGATAATATGAAAGAGTAATGCCAAACTAGGCTTAAAGCAATGGTTGTAGACAAGGTATAGGTATTAGAACATCAAGAAGATAAGCATCACTGGTTCCAATAGGGTAGAGGTGTTAAAATATAAAGAAAGTGATCATCAGCTCAAGATATAACAGGGTATCAAGCTTTTAGGGTAAGGATAGGGTTATCAAACAATCATGAATGAATTTAAGAAATGATTGGCTTTTAGGTATCAAGATAAAGTTTCTATCGAGGTTATTTCAAGAGTTGAATCAAAGCATCAGGGTGCAATATCAAGATTTCTCAGGGATCAATAGCATGATAATCAAAAGGATCAATAAGGTATTATAACAAATCTCTATTTTATCATGGCATTAAACTATCATGAAAGACTTTTGAACTACTTGCAATACGTACTCGAGGGTTCATGGCATCTCTATGTAACTCAAAGATAAACAAAAGATACGCTTGATTTAAATATATCAAAATGACTCAGGATAATTGCATCGATATATATATGAACTGTTTATAGTAAATACGAAGGTCAAGTTGAATCACTTGCCTTGAGATAGACTGGTCTGGTCTGACTGGTAGGAGCAACAACTGGAGCTTCACTCGACTTTTATGGCAAGTTTTCCCTCGTCTCGAGATCCTACATAAATAATAATAATCCTCATTATAATATATTCTTACCATCTTAACCTATTTACAACCCGAAATTAAACATGGATGGCACTTAGGCCTATACGCACTTAATTCATATCCACCATTATATTTTCAAATGTACACACGTAGCCACATAATCACATATCGTATATTAATACCAAATAACATCATATACACCATAATGCCACACTAGGCTTGGATGATCTCGACTCACCACTTAAGTCACTTGGTCGCTAACTAAACAAAGTCTTCAAATTTGGGCTTCCTAACTCAATGTGCCTTTCCTAAATTATCCAAAACCTATTGACCCTCACTTGTGCCTTTTTCTCGACTGACCTTATACTATCTTACAACTATGGTGGTTGACCTAATACTCACTTCTAAGTGTTCTAAAACTATGTGATAAGTGAAAGTGCTCACTGGTGCAAATTTCAGAATGGTAACTAAGGTTTCTTGAGTGCATTAGACACTCTTAAACTACAAGTTTTTCTTCGAAATTTTTACACAAGACTCTCCTGACCTAAGGGCATCTCACAAGCTTGATGTGGCTCAAAGGCCTGGCTTGGGCCTTCTTGGGCCTAAGCTAAAAGTCCAAGGTTCCCCTGTTTTTCTGAGCAGAAAATGCCCTGACTTGAATTAACTTGTGACACATGGTTCTAGCTCATATCCTATGAACTATGGTTGGAAAAACTTCTCTGACATACCCTCTAACTAAGGCCCAATTGGGCCTAATGAGGGCCTACCCATGACATGGCCAAATCTCCCTATTTCTAAGTTGCAACAAAACTGTCCCCTGCTGGACAGATTTTATTATTCTACTTGTGCACCTAACCAAATGACATGCAAACCTCCAACCAACTCCTAAAACCTATTATATACTCCCCATACTAACTTCTGGTAGCTTGGGCCTCAAAGTGCACATCAATGACATGGTCAAAACTCACTCTAAACCTCAGGGTATTAAACTGATTTTTCTGCAGAAACTATAACTCTCATTTTTCCAAGGTTTTGACTTGACAACTCAACTAACAAAAACTCAATACTTAAACCAAGACTTATATATGGTAATCTACTGAACTAACTCCTTTATTCTCAAAATAACATTGGGTGAGATCATCCATGCCTAAAAACAACAACATGTAACTAAATATATAACATGCAACTCATGGAAAGCACATAACAAGATTTCGGCTAGGCATAAAGTTGTAAATGCTTGCAAAATCGACTTGCACCTAATACTTATCCTTAATAATTATGAAATATAACTCCTTTTAAGTATTAATAAGAAATTCATCATGGAAACAATCTATTTAAGCACATCTATTTCGAATTTTATAGATAACAACATGATTTCGAAAAGAATAGCATGCAAAACATGGTTGATCATCATTTTAATGTCTTAAAACTAGCATGCATGGCTAAACATAAATTTATAATGAGATTTCAGTAGCATGCAAAGGATTTTAAAGCATGATATCTCCATAAAACACTTAGTTAGCACATATACATAATATATCTCATAGAGAGCTCTTGAATTCACAAGAATCAAGAGTTTCTCTTTGGAGATCACACAAAACTACACATGCAACCATGAAACTTCATCTTCCAAATCACAAAACTCTTGGGAAGTATATAAAATAAATGTAGGTGAAAGAATTACACTAGGGAAGATGAGAAATGGAATGAAAAATGGAAGGGAGTGGGGGAAATGGGGTTCGGCCGAGAGCAAAAGGGAGGGAGGGGAAGAGAGAAATTTTTGTGGTGTGTTGGAGTGTGAAATGATGAATGACTTCTCTCCACTTTGATTTGTTTGTTTTATGCTATTTGGTTGACAAGTAATGAGTGGAAGTGAGAACTTACAAAAATGTCCCTTGGCTAAAGTTAGGCCATTTTGCATGCAAAGCTAAGGTAGTAATTTGGTAATAATCAAATGAGTTAGTGGGGTTGGAAAAGTCTTATTTGCCCTTTGAGAGAATAGAAAGAGAGTTTGCATGCAAGGTTATTCATGTAATTCGATAATTATAACAAATAAAATTTGTAAAGATTTATTTTTATAAAATAAAATACAAGTTCAAAAATTATAAAATTTATACCATAAAATAACTTGTATTTTTAGAGACTTTATAAAATCATTTTCAAAATTTGTGATCAAAATGCCTTTTAAAAGAAGATTTTTCCAAAGCTTAGAATATTCCTTATAAATCAAAAATAAAGAAATTAAATAAACTCTTGCTTTGAAAAATCATATACTACCCAAAGCAAATTTATAATGCAGAAATTTTCACTCACACAAATGTACAATCATTGAATATATTTTCATTTGACTTAATATTATACCAAATTCACAAATAATATTACATAAAATGCCGGTCGTAACATGCATAAGTGAAATGAAGTCAAGTGCCTGATTGCTACCCGACGGATAAACTACAATGAATTCGAGGGATGATCAACAACCCGACGGATGATCAATAACTCGACGGATGATCAATAACCCGACGGATAAAGAATTCAAGTATCTGTTGACAGTGACAACACAGTCACATGCGTCAAGTGGATGCAAATGGAATGTGGTAGCCTATTCAACTGGGTTTTCGAGAACAAAGAAGCATTGCCATTTCCATGCTATTATGAAGATATTCAAAGATGCTGGAATAGAGTAATGAAGTAGCATTGTAATAGACTAGATAGTTTTGTTTTATTATCCTGTCTCATTACTTTGTAATCTTGGTGATATATAAACCAAGAAGTAGCAACTAAGGAATTATCAAATCTGAAAAACAACCAGAGAAATATTTGTTAGCAGAATCCTTAGCATTTCTCTGTATTCTTAGTTCTTCAATTATTGTAAGCAGCTGTGAGCATTTTGCACACAGGGTTCTCTTGATATATATTATATATCTCTGGTGGAATCATTCAAATCCACCAGAAAGTTTTTAAACACTCCTGTTTTTAATTACTTGTGTTTTGATTCATTTAAGTAACTATTCCGCATTGTGCTAATCAATTCACACTTATATATATATATATATATATATATATATATATGCGAGTGAGAACATTTTTATTTCAAGAAAAAGTTTCAAAAGTTCCATTTTTATTTAAGTAATTCTTGTTATATTGTTAAGGGACTAACAATAGAGTAAGGAGCCAATCATACCTCTCTAGTTAGTAATATCTACTGATTTACCAGTATCCTTATCTAACTTGGTTGCAGTGGCCATGGGAGTGGATGTAGTTGAACAATCTTGCATTCCAAATTTCTTCAGTAAATTTCTGGTGTACTTGGATTGACAGATAAAAGTGCCTTCTTCAGTTTTCTTAACTTAAAGGCCCAGAAAATAGCTGAGTTCTCCCATCATACTCATTTGATATCTTGACTGCATTAGCTTTGCAAACTTCTCACACAGTTTGGAATTAGTAGAACCAAATATGATATCATCAACATATATCTGTACCAAAAGTAAGTCCTTTCCATGGTTGAGGTAGAATAAAGTCTTGTCAATTGTGCCTCTGTGAAATCCACTTTTCAGAAGGAATTGAGCTAAAGTCTCATACCATGCTCTTGGAGCTTGCTTAAGGCCATAAAGTACTTTGTCAAGCCTGTAGACATGATTGGGAAATTTAGGATCTACAAATCCTGGAGGTTGTTCAACATATACCTCTTCTTCTAATTCTCCATTGAGAAAAGCACTTTTCATATCCATTTGAAAGACTTTAAACTTCTTGTGAGCAGCATAAGCCAAAAAGATCCTTATGGCTTCTAATCTAGCAACTGGTGCAAATGTTTCATCATAATCAATACCCTCATGTTGAGAGTAGCCTTTAGCAACCAGTCTTGTTTTATTCCTTGTAATTATGCCATCACTGTCAGTTTTGTTTCTGAAGACCCATTTTGTACCAACAACTGATATGTTATTTGGTCTTGGCACTAGGGTCTAGACTTTATTTCTTTCAAATTCATTTAACTCCTCCTGCATTGCTTGGACCCAATCAGCATCTTGAAGAGCTTCTTCCACTTTCTTTGGTTCAGTCTGAGATATAAAAGAATGATAGACACATTCATTTGAAGTTGCAGTTCTAGTTCTGACACCTGCTTCAGGATCTCCAATGATTAAATCAGGTGTATGTGCTATAGTCCACTTCCTTATATATGGGAGTTGATCTCTAGAACTGGATCCTCCCCCATGATCCATGTTGTCTCCATCAGCATTTTCTGATGCTCCCCCGTAGTTATGCTCTCTAAGACTTCAGAATTTGAGTTTGATTTTTCAGGAGTTGAAGAATCAGAGCTTCCAAAATTATCAGAATTTGGCTCATCAGAACTAGATGAATCAGAACTTGAAGAGCCAGTGACAGGTTCTGATGCTTCTCGAGAGTCTTGGGATGTGGTAGGATTTTCAGCTTGCTCCCCCTGGACAGGTGCATTTTCACTTGGAGTTGTTACCACAGTTTCAATGACATCAGAATCTAACCCGTCAGAACTTACATGATCAAAATTTAAGCCATCGGAATTTACAGAATCAGAACTTAATTCTTTATTTTCAAATCTCAGCTGATCATGATCATTGAAATCTTCAAGTCCAGTAATCTTCTTATCGTCAAAAGAGACATTGATAGATTCCATGACAACCCTTGTTCTTAAATTGTAGAATCTGAAGGCTTTTGTGGAAAGTGGATATCCAACAAAAATTCCTTCATCATCTTTTAGATCAAATTTTGACAGCTGCTCAGGATGAGTCTTAAGAACAAAACACTTGCAACCAAATATATGAAAGTATTTCACATTTGGCTTCTTTTTCTTTACCATTTCATATGGTGTTTTTCCATGCTTGTTTATGAAGGATTTTAGCACATAAACGCAGCGAAAACGTAAATTTAAATCTTAAAAAAAAAACAAAACCCTCTGCAGGATCCATGCGAAAAATAATATTTAATTCGCAGTTCAGTATGTTTACCTTAAGAAGCTTTACGTTAATGGAAAGATGGAGGTCTTTAATGGCGATCCAAAAACGATGAACAGAGATCCTTAGCAGCTGCTCCTCAAGTGTGAAGCACTCCACCGGTATCCACCAAGAAAATGATGTAATGAAGGAGGAGGAGATGGAGGGAATTAGGGTTTTGTAAATCTTTTTGGTTGAGGCAAAAATAGTGTCTATAATAGTATATTTATAGGCAAAATTTTCAGCTAAAAATTTTCCCATAAAATATTATTATTATTAACCCTTTATTATTCTCATTAATAATTAAAACACCTTTTAATTATTAATCCTTTTTCTAAACACTTTAGAAATAATTCTCTCTCTTGATTTAATTTCCAAAAGTTAAATTTTTAATAATAATATTAAGAACCTTTTCTTAATTAATTTATAATCAATTAAATCTCATTTAATCAATTATTAAATTTTCCAATTAATTATTTATTTCATAAATAAATAATTATCAGCCATTATTAATTAATTCCTCCACTATTAAATCATTCTCTTTTATAGTGTGACCATGTAGGTTCAATATTAAGCCGGTAGTAGAAATAAATAATAATAAAACTATTTTATCATTATTTATATAAATTCTCTAATTCATTAAATATGATTAATTAATTAATCATATTTATTCTACATCGTGAGGAATACTTCTCAGCATATCGCGACTATCCGGATAATACGAATTCACTGCTTAGAATACCAAGAACCTATTCAGTGAGTAGTTACCGTTCAATTAATTCCTTCTACCCTGCAATGTCACGATTAAATACAAGGCATGGAACTTATGTCAAGCCTATCTTATTTAATCACTTGCTTTCCCATTCACTATGCTTAGTTCTATTTAATGTAAATTAGAAACTCCTTTATAATTTCATTCACTCTGGCCAGAGATTCCTGAACTAGCATAAGTGGATCAGCATTGAACATTCTCTTCCTACACTAGAAGGGGTAGATCCTTTATTGATCATACACTATCTTCGTGTACAAATTCCTATACCCAGTAGAGCCCTTATAATTGTCCCTTGAGACTAAGAACTAAACCAAAGCATAGTTCAGTGTACACAAGATGACTATGATGACCTCAAGTCCAAGGATACTTGTACAACTATCACTATGTGAACAACTGCTGACACGTGAGTGAACTCCATCAGTTGTTCAGCTGTGTGAGTCATGTTCAGTGAACTTATTCTATAATAAGCACCTACATACTAGCTATAGTGTCACCACACAAATGTCTATGAGAACAGAGATCCTTCATAATGAAGCAAGCATAGTATGTACCGATCTTTGCGGATTATTAATTACCAGTTAGTAATCCTACGATCAGGAACTATTTAAGTTTAGAGTTATCATCTTTTAGGTCTCATTATTATGATCTCATCACAATCCATAAAAAGCTTTACTCTAAACTGTGGTATATCTTATTTAAACATTTAAATAGATAGAGCCTGCAATAAAAACAAAACAAGTCTTTTATTAATATCAATGAAATCAAAATAGATTACATAAAAGTTATTCCTAAATCCTCATACATGATTGGACTTAGGACATATCTCTTTCAATCTCTCACTTATACTAAAGCCAATCACTCTGGTATCTAATACCCATCTTGTCTTTATGACGATCAAAGTGACTCTGAGAAAGTGGCTTTGTGAGTGGGTCTGCTACATTGTTATGTGTGTCAACTCTCTCGATGTTGACATCTCCTCTATTTTCAACTCAGATTCACCACCAAAAACAATAAAAATATCCTGAGTCCTTCGCAAGTACTTAAGGATGTTTTTCACTGCTTTCCAGTTGGTCTTCACCTGGATTGGAGTGATATCTTCTCGTCACACTAATTGAATAAGCAACATCAGGCCTTGTACACAACATCGCGTACATGATAGATCCTATTTCTGAAGCATAAGGAATCTTACTCATACGCTCTTTTTCCTCTAGTGTCTTAGGAGACATTTTTTCAGAAAGGGACACTCCATGGCTCATCGGTATGAGACCTCTTTTGGAGTTTTCCATGCTAAACCTTTTAAGCACTTTCTGGATGTATGTACCCTGGGTAAGACCTATCATTCTTCTAGATCTATCTCTATAGATCTTCATACCGAGAATGTAGGATGCTTCTCCCAAGTCCTTCATGGTGAAGTTCTTTGATAGCCATACTTTGACTGATTGTAGCATCGGTATATCATTTCCTATAAGAAGTATGTCATCCACATACAATACAAGAAATGTTACCGCGCTCCCATTAACCTTCTTGTAGACACATGGTTCATCTATGTTTTTGATAAAACCAAACTCTTTGATTGTCTCATCAAAACGGATGTTCCATCTACGAGAAGCTTGCCTTAAACCATATATGGTTCGCAGCAGCTTACACACTAGGTGTTCATTTCCCTTGGAAAGAAAACCCTCTGGTTGTGTCATATACACTTCCTCCTCAAGTTCCCCATTGAGGAAGGCCGTTTTCACGTCCATTTGCCAGATCTCATAGTCGTAGTAAGCAGCAATCGCAAGCAAAATCCGAATTGATTTTAACAGGGCTACAGGCGAAAAAGTTTCATCAAAGTCAATCCCTTGCCTTTGTTTAAATCCTTTTGCCACGAGCCTGGCTTTATAGGTCTCCACCTGGCCATCTGCTCCAATCTTTCTTTTATATACCCACTTGCACCCAATAGGCTTAACACCTTCAGACGCCTCAACCAGAGTCCACACTTTGTTGGTATACATAGATTCCATTTCGGATTTCATGGCACTATGCCATTTCTCTGAGTCAACACTACTCATAGCCTCATTATAGGTCACAGGGTCGTCATCATCAATGATTAACAACTCATTGTCATTCTCAATGACAAGGCCATAATACCTCTCAGGTTGGCAAGACACTCTCCATGTCCTACGAATGGGTTGTTCCATATAAGGTTGTTCAGTCTGAACAGGTGTTTCCACTTGATCCCTAGTAGTTTGTGCTTCTTGAACTTCATCAAGTTCAATTTTGCTCCCACTATTTCCTTCAAGGATAAACTCCTTTTCCAAGAAGGTAGCATGTCTGGAGACAAACACCCGATGATTGGTGTAAAAGTAATACCCCAAAGTCTCTTTAGGATATTCCACAAAATTACATTTTACGGATCGAGATTCCAGCTTATATGGGTCAACTTTCTTGACATAAGCTGGACATCCCCAAATCTTAACGTGTTTAAGACTTGGTTTCCTTTCTTTCCATATCTCATATGGTGTTTGAGGAACAGATTTGGAAGGCACCTTATTTAGTAAATATGCTGAGGTTTCCAATGCATAACCCCATAGGAATACTGGAAGATTCGCATAGCTCATCATGGACCGAACCATGTCTAACAAAGTTCGATTTCTCCTTTCAGATACCCCATTCAACTGTTGAGTATATGGAGGAGTCCACTGGGAGACTATACCATTTTCTTTGATATAATCTAGAAACTCTCCATTCAAGTATTCACCACCTCGATCTGATCGAAGAGTTATAATATTGTGTTTGGTTTGTTTCTCTACTTCATGTTTATATTCTTTGAACTTTTCAAAGGCTTCAGACTTGTGTTTCATCAAATACACATATCCAAATCTAGATCTATCATCTATGAAAGTAATGAAGTACGAAAATCCACCCATAGCTTGCGTAGACATTGGTCCACATACATCTGTGTGTACCAATCCTAGCAAATCTGCAGCCCTCTCTCCATGTCCACTAAATGGAGATTTGGTCATTTTACCCAATAGACAAGACTCGCATGTAGGATATGATTCAAAATCAAAGAGGTCAAGTAACCCTTCCTTATGCAATGTTCGCAGTCTATTTTCACTAATATGACCTAGCCTACAGTGCCATAAATAGGTCAGAATTTCATCATCTCGTTTTCTTTTATTAGTTTGTTCAATCTGAAGTAAATCATGCTCTACGTCACATACATACAGACCATTATTTAAAATGCCACATTCAAAAAGAACATTATCTCTAAGGATAGAACATTCATTATTCTTAATAATAAATGAAAAACCATCCACACCCAACATAGGAATAGAAACAATATTCCTCACAATAGAGGGAACGTAATAACAATTATTCAAAATAATAGTCATGCCCGTAGGCATATGTAAACTAAATGATCCTACAGATATGGCCGCAACCCTTGCTCCATTGCCCATACGTAGAATCACCTCGTCTTTTTCAAGAGTCCTACTTCCCTTTAGTCCTTGCAACGAATTGCAAATATGAGAACCACGGGCGGTATCTAATACCCAAGTAGAAATTTGACCTAGTGACATATTAACTTCGATCATGAACATGCCTGAATCAGAAGCGGTAGTCTCACTACCCTTCTTCTTCAATTATGCAAGGTAAACCTTGCAGTTCCTCTTCCAGTGCCCCAACTTATTACAGTGAAAACAAACAGCTAAATTAGGACCAGTCAACTTGTGAGCATCTAGTATGCTCCGGAGTGATAGTGCAGAAGACATGATGAATATAGTAAATCTGTAAATGATAAACACATAACAACGCTTAGCAAATATTCAATTTCATTTCAAAACACTATATGAATCAGGTCTTTATTCATAAGTGTCTCCCACTAGTTTATCTAATTTTTTTCAACCCCCTATGTGAAAATTAAGCATTCATAATGCTAGTGGGAATAGGGATCCTACATTCCATCACACAACCTCGGCTGTGGCACGAAACGTCATGTGATGTTCAATAGGCAGACAACTCTTGTCAATTACATCTTATGTTATTCCCTAATATAAGTTTAGCCTCTTGAATAATTGAGTCACGGCTGTGGCACGACAAACTCAATATTGTAAGTCAAGTCTAACCCAACATTTCGTACAATTGAATCAGTCTCCAACGGCCCACGGCTGTGGCACGTACCGACCTTTAGATTTTAATTCAATGTACACATCTCTATGTAATAGACAAGTATTTCTTATTTTGAAATCAAAGCCCTCGGCTGTAACACGAAACGACAATGATTCAAAAATAAGAACTACTTTCTACCATGTTGGAAGGCTTTGACCGACACAAGCCCGTTGTGTCATTGGCCAATTACTACTTGATATTATTTAATTTTAGAGGGATTATATTACGTTACAATCATAATCATATTATAAAGAGATTCTTCCTTTTAAATTAAATATTTCAAATCAATAATCGATAATCAGATGATTCCCAGATCGGGTGGAGCATTGTCAAGAGGCGTCACTTAATAACACTTTCTTACAGATAGAAATCTGTTGTTGACAGAATCATCCTTTCTCTCAATATGAAAAATTCATATTCAATTACGTGTTTCATAAACACAAGAATCTCATGATCGTATTCATAATATTTATTGTTAAGGCAAGAAACGATTCATATTCTAAATTTTCTAGAACACGCCTTATATTGATTTAAGTTCACCTAAATCTATCATCGCATGGTAAACATAGGCATACATCTCATATATAAAATTAAATAAACAAGTAAATATAAAGAGCAATAAAGTAAATGTGTTTGGTTATGGCCCCATCCTATGTGATCTTTATCAAGCTCATGATAAAGATCAAGGTCAATCTAATATGGTGATGGAAATAAATACAACTACTTATTACATAAGTCTTCTTCTTTGTTTAGACTTCTTGTATGCCTCATCTTCTTCTTTGTATCACCTCCATTGGATAGCCTTCTTGAGTCTTCAATTACATTACATGATTGAAAGTAAAACTAATCTAATGAACTTACAAGAATAACTCGAGTTACATTCGAGATTTATGATTACAAAGATTGACGACATGCAGGTCGTATTTAAAACCAAAACCAAAACCATTACACTAAGGTCGAAAGGCCATAACCATCCACCATGCTCATACAACACATAAAAGCATGTTAAAACACATAATCTTATCTTAACATATCATAGTATCCATGATCTAATCATAAAAAGAAACTATGACAAAAATCAGAAAAATCAGAATCAAATCAGAAAAACAAGAATCACAGTTTACGGGCAATAAACGACGTCAAATGCCTTACAGACAAGTCGTTGATAGCTTTAGCTATAAGTTTTGTTCAGACACTCGTTTACCAATGGAATAGGGTATTCGTTTGCATAAATCGGACACCAGACCCAGATTCCAGCAAATCTGCAGCAGCCAATTCAGAATCCGTATCTAATATGATTCTCATAATTAGAACAAACATAAATCATGTATATATCAGTATATATACAGATTACATAATCATCTTATGATTATACAACTCACATGAATATCATATATTCAAAACCATACATATATAAGCATATTATATCAACATCAAATACATGAAAGTATTTCACATTTGGCTTCTTTTTCTTCACCATTTCATATGGTGTTTTTCCATACTTGTTTATGAAGGATTTTTAGTACATAAACGCAGCGAAAACGTAAATTTAAATATTAAAAAAAACCGAAACCCTCCGCAGGATCCATGCAAAAAATAATATTTAATTCGTAGTTCAGTATGTTTACCTTAAGAAGCTTTACGTTAATGGAAAGATGGAGGTCTTTAATGGCGATCCAAAAATGATGAACGAAGATCCTTAGCAACTGCTCCTCAAGTGTGAAGCACTTCACCGGTATCCACCAAGAAAACGATGTAATGAAGGAGGAGGAGATGGAGAGAATTAGGATTTTGTAAATCTTTTTGGTTGAAGCAAAAATAGGGTCTATAATAGTATATTTATAGGCAAAATTTTCAGGTGAAATTTTTTCCATAAAATATTATTATTATTAACCCTTTATTATTCTCATTAATAATTAAAACACCTTTTAATTATTAATCCTTTTTCTAAATACTTTAGAAATAATTCTCTCTTGATTTAATTTCCAAAAATTAAATTCTTAATTAATAATATTAAGAACCTTTTCTTAATTAATTTATAATCAATTAAATCTCATTTAATCAATTATTAAATTTGCCAATTAATTATTTATTTCATAAATAAATAATTATCAGCCATTATTAATTAATTCCTTCACCATTAAATCATTCTCTTTTATGGTGTGACCCTGTAGGTTCAATATTAAGCCGGTAGTAGAAATAAATAATAATAAAACTATTTTATCATTATTTATATAAATTCTCTAATTCATTAAATATGATTAATTAATTAATCATATTTATTCTACATCGTGAGGGATACTTCTCAGCATATCGCGACTATCCGGATAATACGAATTCACTGCGTAGAATACCATGAACCTATTCAGTGAGTAGTTACTGTACAATTAATTCCTTCTATCCTGCAATGTCACGATTAAATACAAGGCATGGAACTTGTGTCAATCCTATCTTATTTAATCACTTGCTTTCTCATTCACTATGCTTATTTCTATTTAATGTAAATTAGAAACTCCCTTCTAATTTCATTCTCTCTGGCCAGAGATTCCTGAACTAGCATAAGTGGATCAGCATTGAACATTCTATTCCTACACTGGAAGGGGTAGATCCTTTATTGATCATACACTATCTTCGTGTACAAATTCCTATAACCAGTAGAGCCCTTATAATTGTCCCTTGAGACTAAGAACTAAACCAAAGCATAGTTCAGTGTACACAAGATGACTATGATGACCTCAAGTCTAAGGATACTTGTACAACTATCACTATGTGAACAACCGCTGACACGTGAGTGAACTCCATCAGTTGTTCAGCTGTGTGAGTCATGTTCAGTGAACTTATTCTATAATAAGCACCTACATACTAGCTATAGTGTCACCACACAAATGTCTATGAGAACAGACATCCTTCATAATGAAGCAAGCATAGTATGTACCGATCTTTGCGGTTTATTAATTACCAGTTAGTAATCCTACGACCAGGAACTATTTAAGTTTAGAGTTATCATCTTTTAGGTCTCATTATTATGATCTCATCATAATCCATAAAAATCTTTACTCTAAACTGTGGTATATCTTATTTAAACATTTAAATAGATAGAGCCTGCAATAAAAACAAAACAAGTCTTTTATTAATATCAATGAAATCAAAACAGATTACATAAAAGTTATTCCTAAATCCTCATACATGATTGGACTTAGGACATATCTCTTTCAGTTTATGAGTGTAGAATTTTGTGTAAAACAAGCAGTTTGCACAGCTTCAGCCCAAAAATAGGTTGGTAGCTTTGCTTCATCAAGCATTGTTCGTGGAGCTTCAATGAGAGTCCTGTTCTTTCTTTCTACAACTCCATTTTCCTGTGGAGTTCCAGGTGCAGAAAATTCCTGTTTGATTCCATGATCTTTGCAGAACTCTTCCATGATTGAATTCTTGAACTCAGTGCCATTATCACTCCTTATGATTTTAACAGAATCTTTGATCAATTTATCCAACTGTTTGACATGATCAGTTAGAGTAAATGTTGTTTCAGTCTTCTTGTGCAAGAAATACACCCAAGTTTATCTTGTGAATCATCCACTATAACCATAGCATATTTCTTCTTTGCAATAGACATGACATTTACTGGACCAAATAGATCAACATGCAGTAGGTGATAAGGCTCAAGAATTGATGATTCAGTTTTGCTCTTGAAAGAAGATTTTCTTTGTTTTGCCTTCTGACATGAATCACAAAGGCCATCAGAAGCAAATACTGTTTTTGGAAGTCCTCTCACAAGATCTTTCTTTACAAGCTCATTTATATTGTTGAAATTTAAATGAGAGAGTTTCTTGTGCCAATTCCAGCTTTCTTCAATTGATTCTCTACTCAACAGACAGAATGCAGATCCATCTGTACTTGTTGAAAGTCTGGCTTCATAAATGTTACCATGCCTCTCTCCTTTCAAAACCACTTTGCCTATAGAATTACTTATAACTTCACAGTGTTCTTCAAAGAAATCCATATGATAACCTCTGTCACAGATTTGACATATACTCAACAGATTGTGTTTAAGTCCTGAGACTAGGGCTACTGTTTCAATGATGACATTCCCAAGATTGATCTTTCCGTATCCCAGTGTTTTTCCAATGTTGCCATCTCCATAAGAAACTCTTGGGCTTTCTCCACAAAATCTGATAGCAGGGCTTTATTTCCAATCATATGTCCTGAACATCCACTATCCATAACTAGGATATTCTTCCTGTTTCCCTGCAATCACAAAGACCACTAATGGTTAGTTTTAAGGACCCGGAAATTCTTGGATCCTTAGGCCTATTTAAGTTTGTTAACATTTGCAGCGGATTTAACATCAGAGTTTATGCTAACATTTTTCTTATCAGATTTTACAGTATCAGACTTTGCATCATACTTTACACTAGAAGGAATTAAAGCAACTTTCTTCAAAGAAGGTTTTATCTGATAATAATCATAGTACAAACTATGATATTCCTTACAAGTATAAATGGAATGTCTGATAAGTGGCATTTTATACCACTTAGAACGTCTTAAAATGGCTTAAATTGGTGTCTTGAAATCAAGTATTTTGTGTATTTGATGCGTTTTTCTAGTGTTTATGCATTTCAGGGTATTAGTTGCATTTCGGAGGAGGAATCGTCAAGAATAAGCCTTGGCATGTGTTCACCATTGAGAGAGGAAAAGAACGGGCAGATTACGGCGAAGAAACGGAGCAAACATGGAATTTTTCCAGAAGGGTCCTGCGCGCCCGCGCAGCAATGCTGAGCGGCCGCGCAGCAGCCTTGCGCGCCCGCGCAGAAATGCTGAGCGGCCGCGCAGGGTCGGGGAAAAAAATATATTATTTTAGACTTCTACTTCTGTTTGGCTTCCACTTCTATGTAATCTGAGTTTTATGGGACTATTATATAAGTAGATTTGAGACGTTTTTCACAGAGTATTAAGAGGAGATTATGTTTTAGATTGTGTTTTGCAAGAAGCGAAGGAGATAAGGAAGAAGACCGATTTAGCACACAGCAACGAAGAGGAAGCATATATTCTTGTGATTCTTGTTTCGTTGTAACGTTGGATGCTAGTTTTCTTGCTTTGACTTATTTACTCTTGTGATGTACTCTGTTTTAATATAATCAGTTTAGTTATTATTTTCTTGTGTTTGTTTATCATGATTTCATATGAACCCATGATGGCGATAAGTTCTATTATGGGCTAATCGTGATCATGGGGTTGCAACGGATTTATTATGGAATTCTTTAGTTAATTGTTTAATACATTAGTATGTGATGATTGCATGATATCTAGTATTGGTTGTGCGTATTCGTCTTATGTGCGTCGCGAACATATAAGATAGGGTGTTAATCTCTTGTGAAGCGACGGTGAATCTTGAGATTTAGAACTTGCCATGCTAGCAGAGGTTCATGTACGTTGTGCATGATTAGTGGGTAACTCTAACAGTTTTATTTGCCCTATGTAATCAAAAAGGGATAACTTGTGTTTAAATCGTTGTGTTGTCAATTTCTGTAGACATATAGGAACTCAACATAATTGATGACTATTCAACTTCTATCTTAATTGTGGATGTTTGGTAGAATGGTATTAGTACAATGAAAGTTGGCTTTTATCAGTTTCGTGTTATTCGATTAATATCATCACTGTCACATGCTAAAGGTAATAACAATGGCTATAGAAGGAAGTAATAATGAAGTTGTGATCTCATGAGTGTTTTATTATTGATAAATTGAAGTGTTAGTTAAGTGGTTAATTAAGTAGTTAATTATAGTTAATATTTAATCAACAATTTTAAGTGTTATTATCTTAACATTGAGAAGTAGTCATACATTGGTGAGTGAGTTAAATTAGACAATAAATTAGTCTGAGTCTCTGAGGGAACGAACTAGAAAGTATTCTATATTACTTGCGAACGCGTATACTTGCGTGAATATTAGTGCGTGATTTCGCCCTAACAATGTCATATACTACCACAATGAAAATAAGGATTTTGTGGCTTAAACCTAATAGACTGACTCTTAACTCCTGACTTAGAAGGTAAGGAGTTTATATTCTTATTCTTCCTTTAAAAAGAAGCCAGATGGTTAGAGTTTCCACATTTATAGCATTTCTTTCTAGGAGCATTAAGAACATGCATATAATTGTTGCTTTTATTCACACCTTCCTTTCCATTCCTATTTTTCCTAGCTACCTTTACCTTGTTTACACTGGTAATCTCTTTCAGCTTATGTTTAAGCTGCTTCTTTGTCATTAAGCATATGTTTACTTCAGTTGGTTTATCATGTTCTAATTTGTCAGAAGTTGACTATGCTATCACTTCTGTCTCAATATCTTTCATCTTTTCAGAATCAGACTTTACAGTTTTAGCTACAAATTTAACAGGATTTACCTTTGGCTTAGCAGTCTGTTTAAAAATAATTGGCTTAACTTGTTCAGTTCCTTTTTCACTTTTCTCATCTCCATAACCTAAGCCCTCTTTCCAGTTTCCACTACTTAGTATATCCTGAGTTGCTTTGCCAGAGTTAGTCCAAGTCCTGATAATCTCTCTCTCCTTTTCTAACTCAGTTTTTAGAGATTTATTCATTTTTAGCACTTCATCTCTAACATAGAAAGCATCATCTCTATCCTTCTGAGTTTGATGGAACATAACTAACTCTTTTTCCAAATAATCATTCCTCTTTTTAAAAGCAAGATTTTCAGAAGTTAATCTTTCACATGTTAAAGTTTGATCTCAATAACTAATAAACATGGTTTTAAGATATAATCTCAACTCAGTAATATCATCAGTATGAAAGGCATAAGTTGTTTGAGGTACCTTTAACTCAGCAGCATCAAAACTGCTATCAGCATTTGCCATCAAGGCATATTTCTCCTCATCTTCAGAATCTGAAGTGTCTGTCCAGTTTTTCTTCTTTGTGACAAGAGCCTTGCCTTTGTCACTCTTTCCTTTCTTGCAGTCAGGAGATATGTGGCCTTTCTCACCACAGTTGTAGAATTTGACATTTAAGTAATTCCCTCTGTCAGACTTTCCTCCTTTTCCTTCAGATTATCTGAAGCCCTTCTTATCAGAACTTGTACCTTTCGTGGAAAACTTCTTTCCCTTTCTGAATTTCCTGTAGGCTATCTTTGTGGTACTCTTCACCATAAGAGCACACAATTTCATCATCTCTTCATCAGCATCTACTTCAGGTAAACTTTCAGTTTCTGAGTCATCATCGTCATCAGAACTTGATGAATCTGAATCAGACTTTATGATGAGAGCCTTTCTTTTGCCTTTCTTTCAGGCAACCACTTTAGGGAATTCCTCCTCAACTTTAAGAGCAACTGTCCTTGACTTTCTTCCATGCCTCAAGCTTCTTTGATCCATCTCAAGTTCATTAGTCTTGAGCATATCATAAATTTCATCAAGAGTAGTTTCATCAAGAGCATAGTTGTCTCTTATAGTAGTTGACTTCAAATCCCAACTTTCAGGAAGAGCTAAAAGGAATTTAAGATTTGAATCTTCAAGATCATATTCCTTGTCCACCAGTGACAGATCTTTCAAGAGTTTGACAAATCTTTAATATAAACTAGTTAATGACTCATCAGCTTTTGAGTCAAAGTGCTCATACTCTTGAGTGAGTATAGTCCTCTTCTTCTTCTTGATTGCATCAGTTCCCTGACACCTTATTTCCAAAGCATCTCATATCTTGTTAGGTCCCAATGTGTTTGTAGAAGGGGGGGTTGAATACAAACAGTACCGAATAATCGAATAAATATGGAATAAAAAATGTGAAACAAAATTCAAGTTAAATAAAAATATTATTAAACTTGAAAGGTGTTACAACAACTGTATCGATTACAAGGAATTAATCTCAAATTAATTATCACAAATTTAGAATAAATTCGACATGAACTTTTTCTATTTTTGCAATAATTAGAATCAAATGCTAAACGCGATTTGAGATTAAGTTCTAGGGATTTTGATCCGTTAGATTGTTACACAAGAACAAGATAAAGATTTCTAGTGGTTTGGATTTAACTTTACAAACTAGAAATTATGATTTTGAAGTTTTCAGATGAAGGATGAAATATTTTGCTTCTTTTTCTTCTCTGTTGTGTTCTTGTTTTGACTTGTGTTCTAGATGATTGATTGTGTTCTGCTTCTGCTTCTTTTAATCAAACAACAGAATAGAATGAACTGCAATGACAATCAGTGAGACAATCCAATTGTACTAGCAAGACAATCTGTTGAATTGGAGAGACTTTCGGTATGACAATTGTTTGTACTAGCAAGACAATCTGATTGAACTAGCAAGACAATTCTCTTCCAGTGTAACTTTCAGCAAGACAATTGTTTGTACTAGCATGACTTTCGTTATGACTATTGATTGTCATACCGATTGTCATACTAGTACAATCAGTTTGACTTGCTGAATTTGAATGAATTTTAATCCAATTTAAATTCTGAAAAACCTTAATATTAATTCTGAATTAATTAATTAATTAATTTAATTAATCAAATAAATTAATCTTTGCAGATATAATTTATTTTCTTAATTAAATTATATGACTTAATTAATTAATAGAGAATTAATACTAACCCTGAGCAGCAACCAATCTTCTGAATATCTTCTGAAAATCACTGAGAATTATGAATCAATTCCACCACTTCAACGTTGACACTCGATGTACTGTCTGGTTCATGAGTGACTAACTTCCGTGACGTTTCTTCATGTCTTGACTTTGACACTTTGATTTTCTTCAGATTAAATCCTTGTAATTATCTGATACCCTGACGAGATCTCTGTCACTTGATTAAATCCACACTCTTGATTTATATTACTGAGGCATGATCAATTTCTTGAACTTCTTCCAGTGAATTAATTCCTCAAGTCTGTAGATGAACCTTGTTTCAGAATCCTTTGACAGATATTACTTTGCGAGATCTCTTTAACGGTAGATCCACTATTTACTTATTACATTCTTATTTGAGTTGAGTTGAATCCTCGAATATACAAATAGGCTATGACATATGACTTACAATCTCCCCATATTTGTTTGTTAGATACTAACACACAAATACCTAGATGATAACTCAACTAACAAATAAGAAAAAGATATAAAAAGAAATGCAAAGTAAATAGTAGAAAAATTCTGGACTAGATTTAACATTTTCCAGATTCCAAGTAGATGTTCCTCTAGACTGAACATATCTTCAAGTAGTTCCATCTTCATTTGTACAACCACATTTCCTGTTGAGAATCCCATATCTCTCTTGCTTCTCCCCCTATGAGAATCAACTGATTAAAGAAGATCACCTTCGTTTACCACCTCTCCCGTACAATAGGATCCGCAGATAAAAGCCAATGGTACTCCCCTTTTGAAAACAGCTTCTTCCCTTACTTAGAAAATTACCTTGTGTTTACCACCTCTCCCGTACAATAGGATCCGTAGTTACAAACAAAAATGGTGTGGTGTAGTGTACATGTAGGATCTTTTTCTTACTCCCTGCTATTTCTCCCCCTTAGTTGAGGAATCCTCCAAACTATTACTTAAGCTTTTATCTCCCCCTTAAAGAAGGAATGTATGCCGATGTCTGAAGGAGTTCTCACATATCACTTGGTTGGAAAAGAAATAATAAGAAGTTTCTCTTTCTTCCTCACTGTGAGTGTGTGATTCTGTTTAGTGTACCTCACATGTGTTTCACTCTTCTCTCCACTCGTGTTTACACTCATTCTCACAAGTGTATCACTTTTCTCTCATAGCTCCGTAATCCAGCTGTACATGCAAGGAAAATCACCTTAGCCATCCTTAAGGAGGTCACAGGTGGTGCAATGGGAGTTCACAAATCCCCATACTTGTTAAACTCGTCAGATGAATCTGAGTCATAATCTACAAGTTGCTAGTTTCCCTTTTAGGGTTCCAGATTTGAATTCTGGGAAGGTAAACAATGATCCAAAGAATTTAGCATAAAGATCAAGGTTCCCTTCTAATGTCTGTGAAGACATTTCCTTGTGACTCATCAGGTAATATCTGAATCATTGTCAACAAGTTGCCAATCTGCGCATATGTCAGATCCACTATCCGCAGATGCATCCAGGGGATTTAAGCCTGGGGAGGTAGACACTGACCACTGACATATGGCTTTTGGATCAGTATCCTCTCCTAACACCTGTAAAGGCAATTGGTCCATTAACGAACCTTGAACAATCGAATATGACCTTAAAATGGTCGAAACTCTTATTTCCGTCAACTCATCATTTGTGTGTGTAACCTCTTCTTGTGCATCAAGAATTGTTTATATTTGAAGTGGTGACACTACATCGGATGCCTTGGCCGACAGGAAAATTTCAATAGACGCACCATGTTGAGAGAATGAATCTAGTAACTTTTTTTGTGCCTTTTCAGCCATTACATCTTTTTGAGAAGATGTATGGGGGATAACAGTTGTCTCGGTTTAAATACTACTCATATTTGTAGGAGACAGAGCTGTTAGGTTGACTTCAGAACCTTCCTTATGTGGTGCACTCATGCACTATCTCCCTCACGCTCATTCATACTACATTTTAGTGGTAAGAGAGTGTTGGTTGGTTCTATTTTTGTGTTTATCTTTACAGTCTGGGATAGACGTTGTGAGTTTTCAACCTCATGACTGTCAATGAAAGAAAGTCATTGGAGACTGAACCTGTAACACAGAATATATGGCACTATAGAGATAAAATGTATTTAAGATTTATAATGAATGAAAATTATATATTTAATCTTTTGAGAGTAATGATGTACAATAGTGATTTCAAAGGATTTTACATGAAATAAGAAATCACTAATGTAGAAAGAAGTTTGATTTTGTTTTTTTAATATGAATGAGTTTTTGATAAAACATTGATCACTTAGGGTAAAGTCTAAGTAATTCTCATTCATGTCAAAAGCTTACAAATATCTGCAACATAATGTTAACAACATATCATTGACCGATACTTGTTAAGTACTTTAGATACTAATTGTTATGTTGCATAATCAATATATCACTGCACATATAAAACAATATGATTGTGCCTAATGATAAGAGAGTTAAAAATATGACGACTCTACTAGTTCATATTAAATAATAACTTCAGTTAAAGTGCCATACCATGTTCTTGACGATTGCTTGAGTAGTACACTAGTTCATACCAACCTGAAGTGAGATTGTGAAGAAGAGATTGCATAGTCCAATAGATCTGCAGCTGCAAAGTCCATGAACTGTGGTGCATTGACTTCCTCTTTTGACTCACCAACCAGGAGTACACTTGTACACATCTTACTAGAGTCCAATTCCAAGTGTAATGTGCAGCAGGTGCCTGATATGTCGTAATATTCTCAAGTCTCGTCACTGGTGCTATATGTTAGATGATGTTTCCTGATAATAACCTAGCACACTATACAAAATTTTCAATGATAATATTCCCAGCTTGCAAACAGCCATATCCCTCGGATAAACCTTTGCTGTTATCTCCAAAGGTAACCAGGGGGCCAGCTTTCTCAATCCACATTTGATAGCAGGGCTCTATCTCCGGTCATATGTCTTGATGATCCACTGTCAAGAATCCACACTACCGGTTACACCTGTTTAATGCCCTGCACTACAAATGGATTAGACCTTCTTCGGAACCCAAACTTGGTTGGGCCCGGCATACTTGTAGAACTGTCCTTTGTCAGGCAAAACAACATTTTTAATTTTAATTGCCTCAACTTTCTCAATGACTGAACATTTGACCTTGTAAACAGCCTTAACAAATTTCTGTTTAAGCTTAGGCATAAATGTCTCCTTTCTAGCCTTAGAAGGACTAGCAGTCTTAGACCTATCATGCTTCTTGTTATTCACATGCTGACGAGGAGTAGTCTTATCATTAGAAACATGCTTACCATTAAAATAAGCATACATCATATTAAAAGCACAAGACATACAATTAGAAACACCACATGCTTTATGAGAGTGATTAATAGTAGGCAATTTATGCATGGCAGACATGGCATTTTTGTTATCCAACTCATGTGTGTCTGAGTTAGTCTCAGTTGCTTTCACAACTTTGACTGGAACTTTCGACACACTTGACTTGGAAACAACCTTCTTATTAGCATGATCTTCAGCACGTATTTCTTCCTGAATAACAGAAGAGGTCGCATCAAATGGTTCAGCAATTGATGGTTTATAGAGGGGTTCATCAACACCCTTAAGCACATGTGGTACTTCCATCCCTTTAACACAGACACGAGGAGGGGAGTTTATGCCTAATTCTCCAATAGCAACATTGTAATCATAACATATTCCAGATGTTTGATTAACAGATTGCTTACTGTAGAACTCTTTAGCCTTCGAACAAGAATTGAAGTAGGCTCTAACGTTAGTCTCAAGACCGGTGATCTTGTCTTTAAGAATAGTTTCGAGTTTTCTATAACAGTCAACTCTATTCTCTAGAAAAGATACTTGTTCTTTTAATTTGTCTTGATTAATATGCACAAGTCTTAATTCATTGACCTCTTTCTCAAGGTCTGTGATCTGTAAACTTAACAGTTCATTATCACGATGTGCACAATCTAAGTTACCTCTTAGATGATAAACCATTTCAGCATCAGAAAGTTTTACCTCTATTCTTGACGATGAAGCTTTTCCATCAATAGCCATAAGAGCAAGATTTCCTTCATCTTCATCTTCACTGTCAGTATCATCCCAGCTTCTTCCCTTTGCCAGATAAGCCCTTTCAGAGTTCTTTCTTACTTGCTTTGGCTTCCTACATTCTGTGGCAAAGTGTCCCAACTCATTGCAGTTATAGCATCTAATGGTGCTCCGATCAACCATCCCTGTTTTGTATCCACCACTGCTGGTGATAGAGGATGAAGATCCACCTTTTTGGAATTTGTTGTAGTTGGACTTGTACTTAAGCTCGGGATTCCTCTTGAATCTGACATGGGAGAATCTCTTGACAATTTGGGCCATTGACTCATCTTCCAATTGCTCCAGCTCTTCCAAGGAATAAAAATCATCACTTGATTGATTTGTAGTAGGAGGATCATATTCTGCTACTAACATATTTTCCTCAGCCTTGGAACACTGTACCATTCTCTCCAATTGTTGAGATTGCTGTTGTTGTTGACCTTCAGCTATAAGTGTAGTAGATGTGCTGACCATTCTATCCTTCCCATAGACTTCCTTCTGTTGAATCTTCTCCAACTCATAGGTTTTTAATACTCCATAGAGCCTGTCCAAAGAAATCTCACTCAGATCTCTAGCTTCTCTAATGGCAGTGATTCTATGTTCAAGATGAGTTGGCAGTGTTAAAAGGAACTTTTTGTTGACCTCCCTGATTGAATAATATTTCCCATTTATGTTCAGGTTGTTGATCAACACATTGTACCTCTCAAACACTTCAGTAATTCCTTCTCCTGGATTTGATTTAAAATATTCATACTCAGAGGTTAGGATCTCCAACTTATTCTCCCTAACTTCCTATGTGCCTTCATTGATCACCTCAATAGTTTCCCACATGTGTTTGGAATTTTTACAGTTCATCACATGTCTGTTCATCAAGGGATCAAGGGAATCAATTAAAATTAATTGAAGGCTGACATCCAAGGAGGCTTCTTCCTTTTCATCATGAGTAAAATCTTCAGGATCTTTAGGATAGGTTCTGGCTTTGGTGATCACAACATCATCTACTATCACCTCTGGTTCAATAACCATCGGAGTTTTTGGACCCTTCTTTAACAATTTCAGATATTTGGGATTTGCAACTTGTAAAAATAATAGCATCTTCTTCTTTCACATGATATAATTTTCTTTATCAAATAGTGGAATTTTAACGGTTCCAACTTTTTGTGAAGTCATTATGAATTTTTGAATAAATAAAAATTCAAGGAGTTGAAAAATCACAAAAGTCTAGGATCTTGATTTGTTCATTAATCAGAAGGCTCTGATACCAATTGTTAGGTCCCAATATGTTTGTAGAAGGGGGGGTTGAATACAAACAGTACCGAATAATCGAATAAATGGGGAATAAAAAATGTGAAAGAAAATTCAAGTTAAATAAAAATATTATTAAACTTGAAAGGTGTTACAACAACTGTATCGATTACAAGGAATTAATCTCAAATTAATTATCACAAATTTAGAATAAATTCGACATGAACTTTTTCTATTTTTGCAATAATTAGAATCAAATGCTAAACGCGATTTGAGATTAAGTTCTAGGGATTTTGATCCGCTAGATTGTTACACAAGAACAAGATAAAGATTTCTAGTGCTTTCGATTTAACTTTACAAACTAGAAATTATGATCTTGAAGTTTTCAGATGAAGGATGAAATAATTTGCTTCTTTTTCTTCTCTGTTGTGTTCTTGTTTTGACTTGTGTTCTAGATGATTGATTGTGTTCTGCTTCTGCTTCTTTTTATCAAACAACAGAATAGAATGAACTGCAATGACAATCGGTGAGACAATCCAATTGTACTAGCAAGACAATCTGTTGAACTGGAGAGACTTTCGGTATGACAATTGTTTGTACTAGCAAGACAATCTGATTGAACTAGCAAGACAATTCTCTTCCAGTGTAACTTTCGGCAAGACAATTGTTTGTACTAGCATGACTTTCGGTATGACTATTGATTGTCATACCGATTGTCATACTAGTACAATCAGTTTGACTTGCTGAATTTGAATGAATTTTAATCCAATTTAAATTCTGAAAAACCTTAATATTAATTCTGAATTAATTAATCAATTAATTTAATTAATCAAATAAATTAATCTTTGCATATATAATTTATTTTCTTAATTAAATTATATGACTTAATTAATTAATAGAGAATTAATACTAACCCTGAGCAGCAACCAATCTTCTGAATATCTTCTGAAAATCACTGAGAATTATGAATCAATTCCACCACTTCAACGTTGACACTCGATGTACTGTCTGGTTCATGAGTGACTAACTTCCGTGACGTTTCTTCATGTCTTGACTTTGACACTTTGATTTTCTTCAGATTAAATCCTTGTAATTATCTGATACCCTGACGAGATCTCTGTCACTTGATTAAATCCACACTCTTGATTTATATCACTGAGGCATGATCAATTTCTTGAACTTCTTCCAGTGAATTAATTCCACAAGTCTGTAGATGAACCTTGTTTCTGAATCCTTTGACAGATATTACTTTGCGAGATCTCTTTGACGGTAGATCCACTATTTACTTATTACATTCTTATTTGAGTTGAGTTGAATCCTCGAATATACAAATAGGCTATGACATATGACTTACATATCTCCTTTGCAGTCTTGTATTGAATTACCCTGTTTAACATGACATTATCAATGGCACTATGCAGCAAATGCCTTACCTTTGCATCCTTGGCAATAGATGAGATATCTTCAGCTGTGTATTCACTTTTCTCCTTTGGTATGGTCTTTGCTGGCTGATCTGCAACCACAATAGAGAGCTTGGTTGGCTTATGCGGTCCTTCATAAATTTTGTCAAGGTATTCTGGATCTGTAGCTTCCAGAAACATAGCCATATTCACTTTTCATATGGGATACTCAGAAGGTCTCAGTATGGGAACCCTGATAGTCTCATATCGACTGTGGGTTTGAGCCTTTGGAGGTTCTTCAGTTCTGGCGGGCTTGATTGGATTTTCTGCTTCTTCAGACATGATTGTTTTGCATCTTTACTGTATGTGTGTTAACAGATAGGCTCTGATACCACTTGTTAGGTCACACAACACTGTAGAAGGGCGTTGAATACAGTGTAGAAGACAATTAAATCGATTTAAAACATAAGTAACAGAAAACAGATGTATTAGATATAATAAACTCTGTTACAATGGAACTGTTCTCTCTCAGTGATGAACAAAAATCACGAGAGCTTCTAGGTTACAATGTATGATCTTCTCGATGATCGTAACACATATAGTGTAAACCTATGTCTGTGTTTATATAGACACACAGTTACAAGATAACTTCTAATTGATATGGACTATAATTATGTCTCCTAAAATATATCAATCAAATATCTTATATAATTCTTCTAGTCCTCTAACTCTTTCCATGCATATCTTCTTCTTGTGTTAGTCTCGATCTTCTTTCCTGTAAATCAGCTTCTTTCATTAACTGTTAGTCCTCCGAGACTTAAGTTCTGATATCCATCTTCTAATATTATCTTCTGATAATCTAAGTCCTAATATCCTTAAGTCCTGACTTCCAGTAAGTTCTGATTACAGTAAGAACTGATATTTCCTGTTAGTTAAGATCTGAAAACTAAACATGAAACATATTAGACATGACATCTCAAATATATCCAACAGGGGTCTCATAGGCCATCCGATAAGCCCACAAAGCATCATCCAACTTGAAATACCAATATTTTCAATACTTGGCAACCACCTTCTCTAGGATGCTTTTGATTTGACTATTTGAAACCTCTACTTTGCCACTTGTCTAAGGATGATATGCTAGGCCAATATTTTGAGTAACGCCATACTTCTTGAGAAGATTTTCAAATTGTTGATGGTGAAAGTGAGAACCACCATCACTTATCACTGTTCTTGTAGCTCCAAAGCGTGGGAAGATAATATTTTTAAAGAGTTTCATCACAACCTTAGAATCATTGGTTGTCGACCCAATAGCTTCAACCCACTTCGACATGTAATCAACCGCAACCAAAATGTATTTCATTCCACAAGAAGTTGGGACAGGTCCCATGAAATCAATACCCCATACATCAAAAATTTCAACTTCTAGAATACCAGTTCATGGCATCTCATGGCGTTTAGAAATATTACCCGTTATTTGGCATGCATCACAAGACAAACAAAAAGCACGGGCATCTTTAAAGAGAGAAGGCTAGAAGAAACCATATTGAAGTTCCTTAGAAGTGGTTTTAGATATACCATGATGTCCTCCACAAGCAAGAGAATGACAGTACTTGAGAATGTCATTTACTTCAGATTCTGGGATAGATCTACGAAAGATCCCATCAGCACACTTCTGATACAAGAATGGATCATCCCAAAAATAATGTTTAGCATCATGATAGAACTTATTGAATTGTTGATAGGTCAAATATGGAGGGTGAGATCCACTAACACGGAAATTTGCAAAGTCTGCATACCAAGGAGTTTGAGTAGCAACCACAAATAAGTGATCATCTGTAAAAGAACCGTCAATAGGAGTGTCTGATGTAATATTCGATATAAAACGCAACCATGAGAGATGATCTGCAACCACATTCTCAGCACCTTTCTTGTTGTTGATCTCCAAGTCAAATTCTTGGAGTAAAAGAATCCATAGAATAAGCCTCAGTTTTGCTTCTTTTTTTGCCAAAAGATATTTAAGTGCAGAATGGTCTGTGTGAACAATGACTTTTAAACCAAAGAGATATGTTCGAAACTTTTCAAGAGCATAGACAACAGCTAGAAGCTCCTTCTCTGTAGTAGCATAGTTCACATAAGCTTCATCCAAGGTTTTACTTGCATAGTAGATAGTGTTCAATACTTTTTCCTTCCATTGACCAATGACTGCACCCATAGCATAATCACTTGCATCACACATTATTTCGAAAGGAAGATTCCAATCTGGGGGTTGTATGATAGGTGCAGTGACCAAAATATTAATTATCATATAGAAACATTCTAGACAAGCGTCAGTAAACTCAAAAGTGGCATCCTTAAGCAACAATTGAGTGTGGAATTTTGCATTTTTTGAAAAATCTTTTATAAAACGTCGGTAAAACCCCGAATGACCTAAAAAACTCCTCACTCCCTTGACATTAACAGGAGGAGGAAGTTTTTCAATCACCTCAATTTTTGCTTTATCAACTTGGATGCCACGTTCAGAAATAAGATGACCAAGTACCACTCCTTCACTGACCATGAAGTGGCACTTTTCCCAATTCAGAACCAAGTAAACCTTTTCACATCTTTTAAGCACTTTAGAAAGATTATGCAGACATACATCAAAATCAGAACCATAAACACTGAAATCATCCATAAATACTTCCATAATAGACTCAATGAAGTCAGAAAATATGGCTGTCATGCAACACTGAAAAGTAGTAGGAGCATTACAGAATCCAAAAGGCACTCTCCGATATGCAAAGGTACCATATTGACAAGTAACTGTAACGACTGGGAAATAACATTTTTTTATATCATAATAAAGATAAATTATGTGTTTTATTATGTCATTAAGTGTATTTAGTCATGAAACCCTAGCTGTTATGTGCTATATGTTTTCTGTATTGTCATGGTATTTTCCGGGTATTTATCGGATATTTTATTATAAGTAAAATGCTTTCGTATCAAAAGTTATATGGCCCAAACCTCGTTCTAATAGATGATATTTTATATAAAATAATTGGCCATATTTTTCCTAGAATGGCTTGTACCATATCGTTATTCAGAACATCCAGTTATTTTAGGAATTTTCTTCTTTCGCGAAAAATGACTTTTCCGGGCCCCTTCGAGTGTTAAAAATCCCACAAAATCATACTTTTATTTTAATAAAATCATGGTACTTTCAAATATTCCATTTCTTTGCATTTTTGAATTAATTACAATTTTTGGAAAATTTTGGCATATATATTGTATATATTTAATATTAAAAATTTAGAAATTAATACTCAAAAATTATTATTTAAGGACCAATGAATTTTATTAGATGTATAATTAGGGCCTTATTTTTTAATAAGGAGTATTACTTTTACTACTATAAATAGCCTAATTATTATTAATTAATTATAATTAAATTATAAAAATTCTGAAAATTCTCTGAAGAATGGGTCGGGTTTTAAATTCGGGTCGAGAATCAATTGTTGATTTATGGAGATTTTGAGCATCAATCATAGTCGTGTAAATACTCAAATCGAAGTTTTTCATCTGTCCTTTCAGTTTCTTGCATCAATTCATGTTTTAATTCATTATTTTTCAATTTTAATTTCTACGATTTATGTTCGATTTAGGGCTTTTTGATTCTAGGGTTATTTAAATGATTTGATGATTGATATAGCTTTAGGTGGTGATTTACATTCGATTCATGTGTTTAATTTCATCAAATGATTCTTGTATAGTTGAATTAGATTATTAGGGTTTATGCTAATTTCTTTTTTTTTATCGTAGGTAACCCGAAGCCGCTACCCTTCGGGTGCACACTGGGTAAACCCTACAGTCTCACGCAATAGCCTGCAAACCACGTTAACCAAGGTAAACCATATTTAAGCGACAGGCTCTGGCTCAGGAGGCATAATCATAAATTCTACTCCCGTGGGATTCGAACCTGTGACCAAGAGGATAGTTTTCCTCGTTTTAACCAACTGAGCCAACCCTTGCGGACGGAATTTTTGATTTATATTTTTTTGAATTTGAATGATCTGAGGTTAGTTTAATATAAGGCTTTGATTGTACATGATCTAAGCTTTGATTTGAGCAATTAAAATCAAAGGTTCATGTACAAACGAGTGAAATTGATAGTTGGTCGGAGTTTTGGTTCGATTTGGCCGGAGAAGTTGATACCGAGATGATTTTGGTCAGTTTTGGTCGGAGTTCGATTGCCATAATTGTTTAGAATTGAAACCCTGAGAAAAACAGACCAAACAATATGCTTTTTGGCCTAAAAACGGGCCGTCGGAATCCTGGCCAGCGCCGAATTTTGGGCAGATTCCGGTCATGTTCTTCATGACCTGGAGTTTGACTCGTTTGACCCGTTAGTATAACCCGGTTTTGATCCATTCAAAACCAATTCCCTTTTCTGAAAACTATTATTGAATTTTATTTTTATTTTTATTTTTACTTTTATCAATTCAAAAATTCAGCTTTTTTAATTTAAATTAATTGATTAATTAAATTAATTAATTAATTGATTTTATTTTATTAATAAATCTGAAATATTTTCCAAAATTTGAATTTATTTATTTATTTAATTATTTAATTATTTAATTATTTATTAATAATTAATTATATAAATTGATTAATAATTTTGATAATTAATCAATTTATTTTAAATAATTCATTTTAAATTCATTTTAATTCCAAAAATTATGAAAAATTCATTTTTAATTCAGATTTTTCCCAAGTAATTATTTAAAAATATATTTGAGGTTCAATTATGTTAAATAATTTATTATTCTAAATAATAAATTGATTAATTATTATTTATTGATTAATAATTGAATCATTTATCCGATTTAAACGAAACGAAAGTTCTTAGACTCAGAAAAATGATTTGTTTTCAATAAAAATAGTTTTCGATTTTAATTTCTTTCGAAAACGAGTCGGCTTTCGATATTTAATTATGTATAGACCCTATTAATTATAAATACAAGTCCAATAAATTTCAAAAATTAGGGAACGAGCTAGATATTGTTCGGTAATGCGAAATATTTTCAAGCCTAGATTGACGTGTGACTTCTGTGTTACGTGATTTATATGGTTAATCGAGTCCCAATTGTTAAAAATTATTATACGAGTTAGTTATAATCGTACGGGTAGACGATAAGGGCTACGTGGAGTCGAATTGCGATGCGATTAAGATACGAGTCGACTAAATGAGTATCTTTCTTTGATAGATACAAATTCAGTAAGGCAGATCAATCCAGTGTTAGAGAATTGTGATATATCTATGATAAATTGCGTACCAGACAAGTTTTTCCCATATTCTAAGTTCAGAATAATAAATTGCTTTCTTTTACTCAAACTCTCAACTCTGTAAACATTGATAATTCATGTTCACAAACATTGATACACAATAATTGTTTCTTTAATGATACTTTCACTTCAATTCCCGAGTTCTCTTGTTACGTTGAATGCTCTATTCATATTCCAATCGGTTACACCTTATATATATATATATATCCTGATATATTTTTGATGTTGGGATACATCAATGCATACCGATTGTTCCGGATGCTCATCTGTGGACTGGATAGTGACGATAAGGACCAGGTATAAACCGAATCCTATGGGCGGGGAATTAACCGGATCCCTGTTTTGGGCCGTAGAGCCTGGGTACCCGAATGGATCTATACAGGAAGGTATAGATCTGCACTATATCCTAACTAATCAGCAGGATATAGGTGCGAATGTTAATCTTATGTCCAGTCTAGTTTATTGATAATCGCCGATAGTGGCCTTCATTATTCCTTGCAGAGATACATCGTTATAGATACAATCAGATTATCGGCTCACAATTCTTTTTTTAATAATGTATATATATTGTGGACTTGCTATGCAATTATGGCTCACCCCTATTATTGTTATTCACTTTGTTTTTCAGTTAAAGTAGAGGATGAAACCCATTCGAACCCGAGTGGCAAAGAAGCGAGTCAAGCAGCGGGATCCTCTGGCACCAAAGGTGCTAATCCCGATAAAAGAAGAGAGCTTTGAGCTTTCAGATCAGGTGTAATATAGATAGATATAGTGTGTGTTTGAATAAATGGAATTAGTTTAAAACTTGTGTAGATAGTTGTCTTGTAATAAAGAGAGTTGCACGAGATTTTAAATTTGGGTTTGTATGTTCTTATTTTCATACCTCAACCTTAAAGATCTAGGATAGAATATTAAGGGGTTGAATATATGTGTAATAATCATTAAACAGGTTTATATAATGTTAGAGTTTGAAAAGTAAACCCCGGATCTAAACCCCAAATTTGGAGGGCGTTATAGTAAATGTAGTATTTTCCTGGTCATCAGGGTGTATCGGGATCCGAAAGAACCCTAATTACCCATCCAAATAACAAAAGAATTTATGATTTGCAAGTCTTTCTAATATCTGATCTATGAAAGGTAGAGGGTAATGATCTTTTTTGTGGTGGTGTTTAACCTACGATAGTCAATGCATATTCGCTAGTCCGTGACAACTCTAGTAGGGATTAATTCATCTTTATCATATTTTACCACTGTGGTTCCTCCTTTTTTAGGAACTACTTGAACCGGGCTTACCCATTTTGAATTAGAACTTGGGTAAATGATGCCCGCATCAAGTAGTTTTAAAACTTCTTTCTTAACAACTTCTTGCATGTTAGGGTTCAAATGACGTTGTCCATGTATGCAAGGCTTATGATCCTCGTCTAGATGAATTCTATGCATGCAAAAGTCTGGGCTAATCCTTTTAAGATCGTCAATACTATACCCAATTACTTTTCAATGCATACGCAACACGGTGAGAATCTTAGAAATTTGATCATCACGATTAGAGCTAACAATTATAGGACATGACTCATTATCATCAAGAAACACATACCTGAGATTAGATGGCAAAGGCTTTAACTCTAATTTCTTTACATGAGGTTTATCAAAAGAAGTAATAGTATTTATTACCTCACAACTTTGGCTTGGATCAACCTTACCATCCAACTTAAGAATCAATGAGTCAACTTCAGAATATCCTTCCCCTTCAGAAGCTTCAAACATAAGAACTACTTCCAAGACATCATTCAACAAAAATTTTGGTAGCTCATCATGAACAATTTCATCGATGACATCAATCCTGCAAGTATTCTCAAAAAAAGGGGACTTAAGAGCAGAGGTTAGAGTAAAAGTAATTTTATCATCACCAACACTCAAAATTAGAGACCCGTTTTTAACATCAATAACAACACATACAGTACAGAGGAATGGCCTACCCAAAATAATGGGGATTTGGCTATCCTCTTCAATATCCAACACTACAAAGTCCACAGGAATATAAAATTTTCCAACCCTGACAGGCACATCCTCTAAAATACCCAAAGGATATTTTATAAAACGGTCTACCATTTGTAATGTCATTTGTATGCATTTTAACTCTCCAATGTTTAATTTTTGAAAAATTGAGAGAGGCATGACAGAGACGCTAGCGCCTAAGTCACATAAAGCTTTGTCAATAAATAATGCACCTAAATAATAAGGAATTGAAAAAATTCCAAGATCTTTAAGTTTAGGTGGAGAATTATTTTGTAAAACAGCACTACATTTTTCAGTAAAAGCAATTGTCTCCACCTCACCCATAGATCTTTTTTTGTTAAAATATCATTTCAAAACTTTGCATATGATGGAACTTGACACATTAAATCAGTGAAAGGAACCGTTACCTAAAGATTCTTGACAAGTGTCACGAACTTACCAAATTGTTGATCTATCTTAGTTCTGTTCATCGTGCTAGGAAACGGAAATTTCGGCACAAATGATGGAGGAGCATTTATAATCTTCTCATTATCAGCTTCCTTGCTTCCTTCAGTTCCATCCTTATTTGTTTGATCAACATCATCCACCTTGCCATCTTTACTAGTTTTCTTCTCTTTCTCATCAGTCACATCAACAGTAAGCATTGAAGGACCATTATAGGTAAGACCACTCCTAAGAGCAATGACATTCACATTCTCTTTTGGATGAGTTGGTTGTGAGGGTGAAGAGCCAGGCTGCCTCGTTGTGGAAGAACTAGCCAATTGTGCAATCTGAGTTTCCAACATCTTGTTATGAGTCCTCAACTCTTTGATCTCCCTCATGTTATCTTCTTGATTCCGATGTACCTTTAGTAATATCTTCATCATATCACTGGTCTGATCAGGTCATATAGCTTGTGGAGCATAGGTTTGAGAGGGCTTCTGAAATCCAGGGGTTTTGAGGTCCTTGAGAAGGCCTATATTGTTGTTGTGAAGGATACTGATATAATTGCTGATATTGTTTCTGCTAATTAGGAACATGCAAATTCTAAGCATTGTTGTTCTTGTGTGAGAAATTTGAAAGATCTTTCCAACAGGGATTATAAGTGTTGGGGTAAGGATTGTGTTGCTTCCTCTGCTGAAAAATATTTGCTTGCTCTATCTGAAAATTTTGTGAACTCTGAACATTATACGAGCATTCATTACCGAAGTGGCCTTGAACACCACATCTTTATATATAGGATTAGTCATAGGAGCCATTGATGATAGTACATTAATACTCATAAGAGGAGTAGATGATTGTGAAGTCTTCAATGAATGAATTTCTTGAGCTAATGAAGCGAGTTGGGATGTTAAGAGAGAATAAGCCTCCACTTGAAGTTTACCTCCCTTCTTAGGTGCTCTCGGATTATTGAAGTAATTTACAGCCAAATTTGCAAGAAAGGCATACGCATCATCAACTCCCTTGTCTAGAAAAACACCACCTGCAATATTATCAACAGTACCCTTTATTTCAGGGTCAAGACTATTATAGAAGCGTTTAATCAGAAACCACTTCTCCAGACCATGATGAGGGCATGCACATTGAAGATCTTTGAATCTCTCCCAAGCATCTTTAAGAGACTCTCTATATTCTTGTTTAAACCCCATCATCTTGTCAATCAAGTCATCAGTTCTGTTAGGAGGGAAATACTGTTAGGGCAAAAACACGCGTTAATATTCACGCAAGTATACGCGTTCGCAAGTAATATAGAATACTTTCTAGTTCGTTCCCACAGAGACTCAGACTAATTATTGTTTAATTAAACTCACGCACCAACGTATGATTACTTCCTGAGTTTGCTCCGGACCCTACTGGATTTTTCCTGAGTTTGCTCCGTTTCTTCGCTGTAATCTGCCCCTTTCTTTCCTCTCGCAATGGTGAACACATGCCAAGGCTTATTCTTGATGATTACTCCTCTGAAATGCAACTAATACCCTGAAATGCATAAACACTAGAAAAACGCATCAAATACACAAAATACTTGATTTCAAGGCACCAATTTAAGCCATTTTAAGATGTTCTAAGTGGTATAAAATGCCACTTATCACACCCCCAAACTTAAACCGATGCTTGTCCTCAAGCGTCACAGACTCAAAAATAAATAAAAAACATGCATGAATGCAATCTATATGAAAATGCAGAGATCCCCCTTACTATGAACAAACCAACCAAATTGCAACATCTCAACAAATGCAGTTAGGCGACTAAAGATCAATAAACTCATGCAAACGAACATACAGCCATAAACGTGGTGTGTGCAGATGCTTAACAGATATGCTTCGGAACTAGACCAGTTATTATGACTCAACTATTATCAAGGCAATCACATGATTATACAAAGAATAAAAATTCTAGGCACAAAGTGACATATAATACTACAAGAATTTTGGAGCTTATTACGGAATCATGCTTTTTATTCACGACAACAATGCTTATTTGACCGTGCAATGAGTGAGGTCCACAAAAGACTTATACAATGGTATCCATGTAACGAGCGTTAGGTTAGCGGATTCCAGACTCTAAAAGCCTTAGGTCACTAGGCACAAAGTCCCCTAAGAACTTAATAACTCGAATACCAAAGAGCCCACTCGTGATCAATTATGCATAAACACAAAAAAAAAAAATTCTTTCTTTTTTTTTTTCAAAATTTCTGAGCAAGTGCGTTTCGCTCCATCTTCCTCAACCCTAGACTACTCGCATAACATACGAGCCGGCTACTAGCCATTTGACGCCTAGCCACAACTAGCAATAAATTCCATTTTTACTCCATTTTTTCTTTTTCATGCCTTTATCACTAAGAACCTATTATCGAATTCTAAGCATAATAAATAGATTAACCTCGAAAATAATCAGATCATAACAACAATCTATCCCTTAAGCATTCTCTAAGACTTAGTGAAAATACAAGTGCTTCTAACATGCATATCAACCTACATGACTCAATATCACTTTAATACTATCACTACACTCGCATCAACATCACAATTCAGTCGATAAATCATCGCAAAAGGGATCATGGTATATGCATGAGCTACATGACATGATAAACAAATAAAGTTATAAATAAATAAAAAAACTATATGGCAAAAATTATGCAACTATATGAACTAACGATCATGAATATGCAACTATATGCCTCACACAAAATATTCCTTAACTACCACCCCCAAACTTAAAATCTTCACTGTCCCCAGTGAAGGTAGTAGAAAGGAACACAGGGTATACCTACTCGGAGTCATCATCATCATCACCCTCAGTGGGCGGAGTATCAGGCGGCGGGTATGCGGAGTCCTCACCAAAAACTGGCCACTGGATATCAGCTCCAAGGCCCCGAAAAGCAGTCCCTAATGCAAGGGTGAGCTCCTGAGCAAACCTGCTCTGCGTCTCGTACATGGCATCCATCCGCCGTGAAAGCCTCCTATACTGGGTATCAGCCATCACAGCACCCTCCTGAGCTCTCGAAGAACCAGCCTCATCACGCCTAGGCCTAGCCATAGTAGCACCTCGTGCTGGACGCCCTCCAGGAAGATGATAACCCAGCCAATGCTCCTCGGGCTCACCACCGGTCCACTCCTGCATCCCATTCAGAGTCCCAGAATCAATCAGAGCGGCCGACAACTGCAACTGCTCATGAGCCGGCCAGTTCACTCCCACTGCTCGGCAAAGCTTCGTGACCGTGGATGCATAAAGGATGTTCATATGCTTAGCTCCCCTCAAAAACTTCAGAATTCCTTGGTAGATAAACTCACCAAGGTCCACATAGTACTCCTCGTTAAGAATTCCCCACAACAACTGTGCTCTCTCAACTATGACCTCGTGTGCATGCGAAGAAGGTAAAATATTAGCACAAATAAATGCGTTCCATGCACGGGCATACCTGTTCATAGCGATCGCCGGAAAGTGACGATACTCATTAGTGCCGGTCTTGAAGGTCCAAACCGTGCCCGGCCTACAGAGAGTAGCACAAATCAAATCCAAGTCGAAATTCTCAGCAGTCTTCTCATTCCAGTTCTCCTCCTCGGGCTTCCTCTCTCGCTGCCCAATTACACGGCGAATCGCCGCTGGGTGATAATCAACTGTCATCCCTCGGACCACAGAAAACCCATTCTTCTCGGCCTTCGCGTTCGCATAGAACTCGCGAACCACGCTCATCGGTACTGCTTCGGGCGACTCACAAAAAGCTATCCACCCCTTCTCTGCAATCATGGGTAGCAACTTACCATCCCTCCCCGATGGTAAAAACCCTCTCTCCTTCAGAATCGGCTTCCCCAAAAGCCTCGTGTACTCCTCCTCTGCAGCTCTGTCATCCAACCGAGGCCTTGCAGCAGTACCCCTTGATGAATCAGCAGTAGGGACTGTGCTGCTGCTATCAATAGTTCGTGCTCTCTTGGGTGCCATTGAATCTTGAATAAAAGTGTTTAAGAACTGAGTTTTTGTGTTTGGGAGAGAGTTTGAGTGTAGAAGTTTGTGGGGGATATGTAGGATAAGTGTATGTATATATAGGATGTGAATTAGGTTAAAACTAGATTATGAGTGGGGTTGAGGGATAAAATGATGGGGTAGTAGGAACAAATCGTGGGTTTATGGGCTAAAATTGGTTTTTTTATTTTTCTGATTTTTTTGATTTTTTTTCTGAACTTAAAAATTTTTCTGACAGTCGACCCCTGAGCGGTCGCTCAGCTTGCTGAGCGGTCGCTCAGCAGAGCTGAGCGGGCGCTCAGGGGGTCACTGGAAAAAAAAAATTCAGTCCCATTTTTCTGATTTTTTTATGTTTTTGAATAGGTTATTAACTTCTAAGGGTTCCTGTAACAACAAATCATGGGTTGCCTCCCACGCAGCGCTTCTTTTTCGTCATTAGCTTGACGTTGCGTACCTTTCTCAAGTAGTCAATAAAATGGCACTAACCACTTCTCGGTTTTCCATGTCCCCATAGTAGTGCTTCAACCGCTGACCATTAACCTTGAATGCTTGGTCCGGATCATTCTCAAAAATTTCCACCGCTCCATGTGGAAACACATTTTTGACAATAAAAGGTCCAGACCACCTTGATTTCAACTTCCCTGGAAAAAGTCGGAGACGAGAGTTGAATAAGAAAACTTGTTGCCCCAACATGAATAACTTAGGATGTAGCTTCCTATCGTGCCACCTCTTCACCTTTTTCTTGTACATTTTGTTATTCTCGTACGCTTGAAGTCGGAATTCATCAAGTTCATTAAGCTGAAGCATTCTTTTCTTACCAGCTGCATCTAAATCCAGGTTCAAGTTTTTCAACGCCCAGTAGGCCTTATGCTTAAGCTCCACAGATAAATGACATCCCTTACCGTACACCAACTGAAACGGGGACATACCAAGTGGAGTTTTGTATGCTGTTCTGTAAGCCCAAACAGCTTCATCGAGCTTTAAGGACCAATCCTTCCTTGATGGACAAACAACCTTTTCTAGAATGCGCTTGATCTCTCTGTTAGACACTTCTGCTTGATCATTTGTTTGCGGATGATAGGCAGTAGCAACTCGATGATTTACATTATAATGCTGCATCATAGAAGTGAACTTAGGGTTGCAGAAATGCGACCCTTCATCACTTATGATTACCCGAGGTGTTCCAAACCTTGTAAAAATCTGCTTATAAAGAAAATTCAGCACTGCATTTACATCATTTGTTGGTAAAGCTTTGACTTCTATCCATTTTGAGACATAATCGACTGCCAGTAAGATGTACTGATTATTGCAGGACGAGACAAAAGGCCCCATGAAATCGATTCCCCAAACATCAAAGACCTCGACTTCAAGCATCACATTTAACGGCATCTCATCCTTTCTCGTCAAATTTCCCACTCTTTGGCAACGATCACACCTTAAAACAAACTGATGAGCATCCTTAAACAAAGTAGGCCAGAAAAAACCTGCTTGCAGAATATGAGCCACCATCTTCTCACCACCATAGTGTCCACCATAAACCGTGGAGTGGCAGTCTCGTAATATCCCCACCGTCTCACAGAACGGGATATATCTCCTGATGATCTGGTCAGCTCCCTGTCTAAACAAATATGGTTCATCCCACATATACCACTTCACCTCATGCAGAAACTTCTTCTTTTGAGCTGAGGTCAAATTAGGAGGCATTATATTGCTGACAAGATAGTTTACAATATCTGCAAACCATGGCTCTTCCTCCTGAACTGCGAACAACTGCTCATCCGGAAAAGATTCATTGATTAATGTCCTATCTTGTGAAGTAGACTCGGGATTCTCCAACCTAGAGAGATGGTCAGCTACTTGATTCTCAGTACCTTTTCGATCCTTGATCTCTAACTCAAATTCTTGAAGTAAGAGCACCCAACGAATGAGTCTCGGCTTCGAATCCTTCTTGGAAACCAAATAGCGAATGGCCGCATGATCAGTGAATACCGTTACTTTAGTCTCAATCAGATAAGATCGAAATTTCTCGAAACCAAAGACTATAGCCAAGAGCTCCTTCTCCGTAGTGGTGTAGTTCATTTGGGCCCCATTTAAGGTCTTACTCGCATAGTAGACCACATGAAAGAGATTATTCTTGCGCTGCCCCAGAACTGCACCTACCGCATAATCACTCGCATCACACATCATCTCAAACGGCTCTGTCCAATCTGGTGCTGTAATAACTGGTGCAGTGATCAAACTCTTCTTGAGAGTCTCGAATGCCGCCAAACATTCATCATCAAATTTGAAAGGCACATCTTTCTCAAGCAAATTACACAACGGCTTAGATATCTTCGAAAAGTCCTTGATGAATCGCCGATAAAAACCCGCATGACCAAGAAAACTACGGATTCCCTTCACAGAAATAGGTGGTGGAAGATTTTCAATGACTCCCACCTTGGCCTTGTCCACCTCCAGACCCTTGCTAGAGACCTTATGCCCAAGAATAATGCCTTCACGCACCATAAAATGACATTTCTCCCAATTGAGCACCAAATTAGTTTCCACGCACCTTTTGAGTACGGCACGAAGATTATTCAAACATTCATCATACGAATGTCCAAAGACGGAGAAGTTGTCCATGAACACCTCGACATTATTTCCAATCATGTCAGAGAATATAGCCATCATACATCTCTGAAAAGTGGCCGGGGTTCCACATAACCCAAACGAAACTTTGTGAAAAGCAAACGTGCCAAATGGACAAGTGAAGGTAGTCTTTTCCTGATCCTCTGGTGCAATACAAATCTGATTATACCCTGAATAGCCATCCAGAAGACAATAATACTCATGACCAGCCAACCTGTCAAGCATCTGATCAATGAAAGGAAGAGGGAAATGATCCTTCCTCGTGGCTTTGTTTAATTTTCAATAATCCATGCATACTCTCCATCCTGTAACTGTTTAAGTGTGGATGAGCTCATTCTTCTCATTTGCTACCACAGTGATACCTCCTTTCTTAGGCACACATTATACGGGGCTCACCCAAGAACTGTCAGAAATAGGATAAATGATGCCTGCATCTAGCCATTTCAGAATTTCTTTCTTCACCACCTCCTTCATGATAGGATTAAGTCTGCGCTGCTGTTCAACATTCGGCTTACTACCTTCCTCTAGCAGAATTTTATGCATACAATATGAAGGGCTGATCCCCTTGATGTCTGCTATGGTCCATCCAATAGTCGATTTGAATTCTCTCAAAATCCTTAAGAGCTTGTCTTCCTCACTACCTGAAAGGTTAGATGCAATAATAACAGGTAAAGTAGATGCATCACCTAAAAAAGCATACCTCAAGTGTTCAGGTAATGGCTTGAGCTCCAAGGTAGGTGTTTCCTCAATTGATGGTTTGAGCTTTCCTTCAGCATTCTTGAGGTCAGAAGTACCAAGAGATTCAAACGGCATGTCCAGCTTTAACTTCTAGGGAGAAGCATTCAGATATTGTAATTGCTCGTTGACATCTTCATCATCACTGTCAAAATCCCCCACTAAGGCCTTTTCCAATACATCGGTCATTAGCATGCGATCGAGTTCTGAAGTAACTGCAGAATCAATCACATCCACTTTTAAGCACTCCTCATCTTCTGTAGGAAATTTCATTGCCTTGAATACGTTGAAGGTCACATCCTGATCTTGTACCCGCATAGTAAGTTCACCTTTCGGCAGATCTATCAAGGTACGGCCAGTAGCCAAGAAAGGTCTTCCCAAGATTATAGGAATCTTCTTATCTTCCTCAAAATCCAGAATAACAAAATCTGCAGGAAAGAAGAGCTTATCCACCTTGACTAGCACATCCTCCACTATGCCCCTTGGGTAAGTAATAGAACGATCAGCTAATTGTAGAGACATGTATGTGGGTTTTGGATCAGGCAAATCCAACTTTTTAAAGATCGACAACGGCATCAGTTTGATGCTTGTTCCCAAATCATAAAGGCACTTATCAAAAGTCAACTTGCCAATGGTGCAAGGAATGGTGAAGCTACCTGGATCTTTAAGCTTTGGAGGTAACTTTTGCTGCAGAACAGCGCTGCATTCTTCCGTGAGAGTAACGGTCTCAAGGTCATCCAGTTTCACCTTCCTTGAAAGAATATTCTTCATAAACTTCGCATAACTAGGTATTTGCTCCAGAGCCTCAGCGAAAAGTATATTGATATGAAGTTTCTTGAACACCTCCAGAAACTTACTGAACTGTCTATCCAGCTTTTGTTGCTGCAATCTCTTAGGAAAAGGTGGTGGAGGATAGAGCTGTTTCTCCCCTGTATTACCCTCAGGCAGAGTGTGTTCAACAGTAGTCTTCCTTGGTTCCGCCGCTTTCTCCTTTTGCTTAGCTTCTTCATCTCTAATTTTAGCTTCTCCTTCTTTTGGCTTTTCAGCATCAGCAACTTTCCCAGACCTTAAGGTAATAGCCTTGACTTGCTCTTTAGCTTCCTTCCTGCCTGGTACTTCCGTGTCACTAGAGAGTGTTCCAGGTTGACGATTGAGCACTGCATTGGCTATTTGACCGATTTGATTTTCCAAGGTCTTGATTGAAACCGCCTGACTCTTGCATAACAGCTTAAGTTCCTCAAAATCAGCACTAGTAGGTGCAGCTGCACTTCCCTGTTGAGGGTATGATTGCCTTTGAGCATACTGCTGTGGTTGCTGGAATCCAGGTGGATTAAACTGTTTACTCACACCTTGCTGATATGGTGGCTGAATAGCATTCTGATTATTACCCCAGCTAAAATTTGGATGATTTCTGTTATTAGGATGATAAGTAGCTGGCACAGGCTGCTGTTGTCGCTGATAATTATTCACATACTAAACAGATTCGTTGACAAGAGAACACTGATCTGTAGCATGAGAACCTGCATAAAGCTCACAAACCATAGCTATTTGATTGACTCCATATGTAGCTAGAGAATCAACCTTCATCGACAGCGCTTGGAGCTGCGCTGCAATAGCGGTGGCTGCATCGACTTCCAGAATGCCTGCTACCTTCCCAGGCATCATCCTCTGAGTTGGGTTTTGATGCTCATTTACAGCCATAGTCTCGATAAGATTATAAGCCTCAGTATAGCTTTTAGCCCATAAGGCGCCTCCAGCTGCTGCATCGAGCATGGGCCTAGATTGGGCCCCCAAACCATTATGGAAACCAGTGATCACCATCCAATCGGGCATTCCATGATGTGGACACTTCCTCAACATTTCCTTGTAGCGTTCCCAAGCTTCGCACATAGATTCTGAAGGTTGCTGCATAAACTGAGTAAGAGCACTGCTCATAGCAGCAGTCTTTGCCATCGGATAAAACTTCACCACAAACTTTTGCGCAAGATCTTGCCAAGTAGTGATGGACCCAGCTAGTTCAGAATGTAACCAGTCCTTAGCTTTATCCCTCAGTGAGAATGGGAAAAGCCTCAGCTTGATAGCCTCATTAGTCACGCCATTATACTTAAAAGTGCTGCGGATCTCGACAAAATTCCTTATGTGCATGTTGGGGTTTTCAGTTGCAGCTCCTCCAAAAGAAACAGAATTCTGCACCATCTGAATAGTGCCCGACTTGATTTCAAAGGTGTTAACTTGAATAGTCGGATGAAGAATGCTTGACTGAATGTCATCAATTTTTGGCCGAGAAAAGTCCATAAGAGCTGGATCAGCCTGAACAATACGATCACCCATGATTACTGGTTCTTTCTGCTCAGTTCCTGAATCCGAATCTTCAAAATCTATCATCTCCGGAATATCAAGACTTCGTCTGTCTCCTCAGCTGTATCAAAAGTCCTCTTGCGAGTACGAGAACGAGTTTGCATAAACGCTCGCTTAAGTACCTGAAACACAACCAGAAACAATAAGTAACAACTACGTCCTAATCACTGAGTCCTAATGACCAATGATGGTAAGTACATAAACTAAACAAATACGCCGAGTCCCCGGCAGCGGCGCCAAAAACTTGTTAGGGCGAAAACACGCGCTAATATTCACGCAAGTATACGCGTTCGCAAGTAATATAGAATACTTTCTAGTTCGTTCCCACAGAGACTCAGACTAATTATTGTTTAATTAAACTCACGCACCAACGTATGATTACTTCTCAATGTTAAGACACTAACACTTAGAATTGTTAACTAAATATTAACTATAATTAATTACTTAGTTTATCACTTAAATAACACTTCAATTAACAATATTAAAACACTCATGAGATCACAACTTCATTACTACTTCCTTCAATAATTATTGTTATTACCTTTAGCATGTGACAGTGATGATATTAATCGAATAACACGAAACTGATAAAAGCCAACTTGCATTGTACTAATACAATTCTACCAAGCATCCACAATTAAGATAGAAGTTGAATAGTCATCAATTATGTTGAGTTCCTATATGTCTACAGAAATTGACAACACAACGATTTAAGCACAAGTTATTCCTTTTGATTACACAGGGCAAATAAAACTGTTAGAGTTACCCACTAATCATGCACATCATACATGAACCTATGCTAGCATGGCAAGTTCTAAATCTCAAGATCCACCGTCGCTTCACAAGAGATTAACACCCTATCTTATATGTTCGCGACGCACATAAAACGAATATGCACAACCAATACTAGATATCATACAATCATCACACACTAAAGTATTAAACAATTAACTAAAGAATTCCATAGTAAATCCGTTGCGACCCCATGATCACGATTAGCCCATAATAGCACTTATCGTCATCATGGGTTCATATGAAATCATGATAAACAAACACAAGAAAATAATAACTAAACTAATTATATTAAATCAGAGTACGTCACAAGAGTAAATAGGCTCAAAGTAAGAAAACTAGCATCCAACGTTACAACGAAATAAGAATCACAAGAAAATATGCTTCCTCTTCGTTGCTGTGTGCTAAAACGGTCTTCTTCCTTATCTCCTTCGCTCCTTGCTTAATACCACCATCTAACCTCGTGAAAACGTCTTCAAATCTACTTATATACTAGTCCCATAAAACTCAGATTACATAGAAGTTGGAAGCCAAACAGAAGTAGAAGTCTAAAAATAATTATTTAATTTCCCGACACTGCGCGGCCGCTCAGCATAGCTGAGCGGGCGCTCAGCTTTCTGCGCGGCCGCTCAGCATAGTTGAGCGGGCGCTCAGGACCCTACTGGATTTTTCCTGAGTTTGCTCCGTTTCTTCGCCGTAATCTGCCCCTTTCTTTCCTCTCGCAATGGTGAACACATGCCAAGGCTTATTCTTGATGATTACTCCTCTGAAATGCAACTAATACCCTGAAATGCATAAACACTAGAAAAACGCATCAAATACACAAAATACTTGATTTCAAGGCACCAATTTAAGCCATTTTAAGATGTTCTAAGTGGTATAAAATGCCATTTATCAAATACTCAGTTAAGAAAGCTTGAGCAATTTCATTCCACTCAGTCACATTGATATCATTCAACCATTTTTTAGCTTTATCACGAAGAGAAAACCCGAACAACATGACTTTCAATTGGTCTACAGTGACACCCCGATGTTTGATGGTATAGCAGAGTTGTTGAAACCTTTGCAGATGAAGTGTAGGGTCTTCTGAGGGAAGACCAACAAACTGATTCTGCTTGATCATAGTGAGCAATGCTGGTTTGATCTCAATTTTTTTTGCTTCAATAGTTGGCATAGTAAGGCCAGTAGGCACACCACTCGGAGAGCGTTGTGAATAGTTCTTCAAAGATTTGATAGGAAGTTCTGCCATTTTGATCTTTGAATCTCCAAGATTTTGCTGACTTTATTTATTACTCGATCTACATATTGTTACCAAGTAATCCCAGAATCCGGACTAAGAGGAGTTATTTCTGCTTCTTTTTTGGACCTGAGCATTAACAACTAAAACAAGAAAAATAGTGAAATATGCCTCAAGTGGAAGTAAACTCCCAATGAGACAATGGAAACAATCTAAAAAAGTTAAACTAAAATCTATAGAAACTAGGCGTCTCCCCGACAACAGCGCAAAAAACTTGATGTCTTATTTTATATAGCACCGCAAGTGCACGGTGTCTTTTGTTAGAAGAAACTAGCAAGTACGGGTCGAATCCATAAGGAGACAAGTCTCAAAAATTTTAATCTAATTATTGCAAATTTTTCCTATAGTGACAAAGATTGTTGGAAATTTTCTATAACTAAATAATTCAAATAACTATATTTTGTGAATCAATTAACTAAAAGTCTAGGGCAATTGGGTTCACCATTCTTACACCAAACTGGTTCCTAAGCTAAAGCGACTAAAATGGTCACACAACTAGAGTTTATCAATATCTCTCAAGTATTAACACTCTTGGAACATGATTACACAATAATAACTTTTAGTAATTTAATTGGTCAGTTGATTAGAACATATGTCGATCTCTCTAAAATAGCTTTGGATATTGTAGGTACATCATCATGATTTGTTCCTGAAACAAAAAATTAGTAACACCTAAGTCTATCTATTCTTTTAAAGTGATCTCATCACTTCTCACATTTATATTACTTTGAAGAGTAATATTTTGCTCAATATTTTCACTCAATTCTACCTCTTTATTTGCCAGTACAAGAGACTGCCTCTCAACATTTTTAATTTTCACTATTAATTTTCCCACACTCTCACAAGAAAGGCTCAAATCACTCATAAAAGAAGAATTAAGAGATGGCTGAGATGAGTGGTTTGCAGTCATATAAACAGGGATATCCCTAGGGGCTATTTATACTAATACTGACAGACAAAGTAGGAGTATGAGATGAAATTGTACCTTGTATAAATGATTCCAAGGGTAAAACAATGAGAGGACTAACCAAGATTGCTCCTGTGTTATGCTTTTCAACAACAATGATAGCATCAAGATAAGGAGTGGCATGGGCAGGATTAGATGTATTAGGAGCTGACTTAGGATCAGGAATTACAGAGAAACATTCATCTGTACTTTGAACTGATGGTTCTTGTGGGAGCTGAGGCTTTAAAGCTTCTTCAACCCTTTGAGCTAAAGGTTCTTGTGGACTTCCCTCAAATAATGGATCATTTATAACTGCGTCCAACTTGGCTAAATGTTCCTGAAGATCATCCTTTTATTGCACATGTTCTATATCATCAGTATCCATAGAGATAGGACCACCTTGAGAAATGTCAGAAATTGTCCTTTGAGATGTAGTATCTGCACTTTCACTTTTAAAAAGGGGTTCATGTGTGATTGGAGCCTGAACGACTTCTGAATCACTTTGAGAATCAGGTTCTTATGTGCTATGCTCTTTTTGTGGAGTTAAAATCTTTGACTTCTTTCTTGTAAAAACTGTTGTTTCTTCAGCTTTTATTTTCTCCAAGGTATCAAGACCAACCTCCTTGGCAAGTTGAGCCATCCTCTCATCAGAAACTTCAATTATTTTGGATGGAGGAGTGTCAGGAATAGAAGTATCATCAGGAATAGGAATCACCCTGTCAGGAAAGCTGGACAAAATAGCAGGAGTGTAAGCTTTATCATTTCCTGAGTATAAAGTATATTGACAAGGAGTAGTATGAAGTTGTGTCTGCATCATGACACCCTTTTTCTATTCGTCAAGCTTGTCAGCTAGCTTGACTAATCTCCTTTTTTTACAATACTTTCCTCAACCATATTATCATCCTCTGTAGTACCACTAAAAACTGCTACTGGTTTATTGTTAAGCTTAAGAACCAATGGTGCTTGATCATCATAAGAATCTAATTCTAAAATAACAGTTTCCCTCATTGCTTTTTCCTTTTATTCAACTTCTCATCAGCAAGTGCCTGTCTAAGCCTTTTTATCCGTGACTTCATTTTTCTAGGCCTGGATACTCTTCTTTCTCCATCTTTTTCCTCCTGATTTGTTGGTGAATGTGAAACAATCCTTGAACCTGATTATCTTCCAGACACATCAGTTCTAGATGATTGTTTAGATTTTATAACTGGTTCCTTTCGAGAAGAACCAGGGGTGGATATGTATTTAGATTTATGTTTGGGAAGTGAAATGCTTGCGTCATGAAAAGGATGTGTTGTGTTATATTCCAAAACATCAGGATTTGTAATAGCGTACTTATTTGGCATAGTCCTTTGCATAAATTGCCAAATTTCAATAGGAAACTTAGTTTGTCCTACAAACTTGCTAGATCATCTCAGTTGACAAGATCTTTCAAAGAATTAGCTGAGATTTGGAAGATATGAAGTAACTCATCATTATCAAAAGAAGCATCAGAATAAAATTAAGTAAAGATTAACTGAAAATACCTAGTATAACCTATTACTCCATCTTTATCACTCAATCTAGCTATCTGAAATTTCAATATGGTTCCTCCATAGTCAAAAACATGATTATGAATTAAAGAGTAACCTAATTGCAAGAAAATAAGTGGAAATGCATCAAAGTTGGATACCTTATTCAAGAAAAAAAGATTAATCCAATAAAATTAAAAGTTCATTATTTCCTGAGTTTGGTTCTGAAAAGCTCTCATGCTTTGGTAAAGGATGAATTGTGCCCAATGTTCCTGACAAATTCGAAAAGAGTGGCAGTAGGAGTAACTACAACTGTTTTGTCACCCAACTCTGGAAGACCCAAAACTTTTTCAACCACTTCTGCTATGATCTCATATTCCTTATCATCGTACCCAAAGAAAATGATACCCCTCTTATCATCAATTTGAGATGTGGTCCAAATCTACATTACATGTCTAAACCATACTCTAGAAGGAGCAGTTAGAGCAAAACCAATATCACCGTGAGCAATAAAATCTTGAATCATGTAAAAATGAGGATAAATATCATTATGAGATAATGGGGCTTTGAAATCATTTGGTCTAAAAGTCCTATCTCGTGTGATATACTTGGTATAAACAGTTTTGGAGACTTGATCGTAAGTTTCCATTGATTTGATTTTAGGGTTTAGCAGAGATGTTCGTGTGCATGTACTTTTCAGATGGAGAGTAAAAGATGAAGAGGTTCTGTGATATCTTGAGTGTAAGAATATGATTATTTTTTAGAAAAATAATTATATTTTAGACACACAAAAAAACATATTGTACAACTTTCAAATTTTGACTAATAGGAGTAATTAGTGGACCAAGTTTCATGTATTAACAATTAATAATGCACGACTTTTAAATAGGAGTAATGTGTTACTGCGCCTATAAATTTGCATAAGCCACAAATACTCTCTCTTGAATTACAAATGACACTTGACTCATGCATTGACAATAATCCTAATTATACTGATTTAATTCAAGTACAAATAAAAACAGATAATTTATTTCTGACTTGTCATAATAAATTAACACAATCAGAAAATGATATATATCAGTATCTGATCGTGTCAGGCTTCGACTAACCTTGTCAGGATACAACTTGTCAGGATCTAACTTACCTCGTCAGTATCTGGCTTTACATTATTTCTCATAAATAATCATCCTAAGTTCATGAATTAGCTTAGCAAAAGTTGCTTCAAGTAATGGCTTTGTAAAGATTTCAACTACTTCCTGATCATTGGGAACAAAGTGAAGTTCAATAGTTCCCTTCATAACATGTTCTCTTATAAAGTGATATCTGATGCTGATATATTTAGTAAGAGAGTGTTGAACTAGATTTCATGCCATAGCAATAGCACTTTGATCATCACTGTAAATAGGAATTTTTGAATAAGATAATCTATAGTCCAAGAATTGATTTCTCATCCAAAGAATCCGAGCACAATAACTTCTTGTAGCAATGTACTCTGCTTCAGCTATAGAAGTTGAAATAGATTTTTTTTTCTTGCTTTGCCATGAAACAAGTCTTCCACCAAAATATGACATCCATCTAATGTACTTTTTCTATCAATTTTGCATTATACAAAATCAGCATCTGAGAAGCCATGTAGATTGAAATCTGATTTTCTTGCATACCATAAACCAAGAGTTTGAGATCGCTTCAAGTATCTCAAAATTCTTCTCACAGCAATCAAGTGAGGTTCTCTGGGCTATGCCTGAAATCTTGTACATAAACAAGTTGTATACATAATATATGGCCTACTTGCTTTAAGATACAGTAACGAACCAATCATACCTCTGTAATCAGTTACATCAACTTCATTACCTTGATCAGGATCTAGCTTTGTTGCTGTAGCCATATGAGTTATTGTTGTTGTACTTTCTTGTATGTTAAACCTTGTGAGCAAATTCTTAGTCTATTTATACTGATTGATGAAAATCCCTTTATTAGTCTGTTTAACTTGGAATCCTAGAAAGTAGCTCATTTCTTCCATCATGCTCATCTGATACTTTGACTTTATAAGTTCAGAGAATTTCTTGCATAACTTATTGTTAGTAGACCCAAAAATGATATCATCAACATAAATTTGTACCAACAACAAGTCCTTACCCTTATTAATATAAAACAAGATTTTATCAATCATACCTCTTTTGAAACCACTTTCAATCATGAAAGAGTTTCATACCAGGGTCTTGGAGCTTGCTTGATTCCATACAATCCCTTGTCTAGTTTATAGACATGATCAAGAAATCTTGGATCAATGAATCTTGGTGGTTGCTCAATATAGAATTCCTCTACAAGTTCTCCATTGAGAGAAGCACTTTTGACATCTATTGAAAAAACCTTAAATTTCATATGTACTGCATAAACTAGGAAGATCCTGATAGCTTCCATTCTTGTAACAAGAGCAAAGATTTCATCATATTCAATTCTTTCTTGTTGAGAATATCATTTGGCAACAAGTCTAGCCTTGTTCCTGATTATTATACCATCAGAATTAGTTTGTATCTAAAAACCCAATTTGTACCCACTATTGATATGTTATTTGGTCTAGGTACTAACTTTAAGACTTTATTTCTTTCAAATTCATTAACTCTTCTTTCATAGAAGTAACCCAATTAACATCTTTAAGTGCATTTTCAAATTTCTTAGACTTATTTTTAGAGAGAAAATCGTGATATAACAATCATGCTCAGTTGCACTTCTGGTTTGAACACCAACATCAGGATTTCCAATAATAAGATCATGAGTGTGATCTTTTGTCCATTTTATTGCTCTTAGAAGTTGAGTTATACTGCTTGATGCTTCCCCTGAATTGGATGCATCATTAAAGTCATTTTCATGTGAAGCTCCCCTTGGGTCATTGCTCTCAGTTCCTGACTATGTAAAGCTTCTATTTATGGTTTGATCATTAAATGACTCATTCTGTTCATCTTAATAATCTCCTCTTGATGATTTATCATGCGATGAATCACTGTGATGTGAAGAATTTCCAGTAGATTCATTGTTGTTGAGGATAGTTTATCCTTATGATTCATTTGTTTCTTCAGATGTAGTATCAGGATCTTGTTTACTAGAGTTTTGACTGTTTGAGTGTTGTTGTTGCTCCCCCTCAATAGTTGCATTTTCAACAACTAGTTCCATATTAGGATTGCTATTATGATTTGAATTTGCATCAGTATTTGCTTGATCATCAAGATCTGAGTCAATTCCTAATTTTGACTTTTTATTGGCAAAATTCAGTTTTTCATGTGAAGCTTCTTCAAAATAAGGAAACATTTTTTATCAAATGACACATGAATATATTCAATAATTGTTCTAGTTCTCAGATTGAAAATTTTGTAAGCTCTAGATGATGGATATTAAACAAATATGCCTTCATCATCCTTTATGTCAAATTTTCCAAGTTTCCCAAGATGTGTTCTTAGTACAAAGGTTTTGCATCCAAAGATATGGAGATGCTTCACACTAGGTTTCTTTTCCTTGATCATTTGATAAAGAGTCATTATATGCCTGTATATGAGAGTCAGGTTCTGAGTGTAACAAGCAGTATTGACAGCTTCAGCGCAAAAGTATGTTGGTAAATTTGCTTCTGCCAACATTGTCTTCCATCCTCAATCAAGGTTCTATTTTTTCTCTCCATAACCCATTTTGTTAAGGAGTACTTGGAGATGAGAATTGTTGAGAGATTCCCCTGTATCTACATATTTTTCCATCTTAGAGTTCATAAATTTGTGCCATTGTCACTCTTGAGTATTTGTATTTTATATTTTGATTCATTTTCAATCAGCCTTACATGATCCAGAAGAATGTCCGAAGTTTCATTTTTCCTGTGCAAGAAATACACCTAGGTAAATCTGGTAAATTCATCAACAATAAGTAAGGTGTACCTTTTCTTATTGATTAACATAATGTTCACAGGACTAAAGAGATCAAAATACAACATTTGATATAGCATATTAGTGGATGATTCTGACTTGATTTTAAAAGAAGTTCTTTTCTATTTGGCTTGTTGACAAGAATCACATAGACCATAAGCAGAGTAGTACATACGTGGTAATCCTCTAACCAAATCTTTCTTGACCAATTCATTAATGTTATTGAAATTGAGATGAGAGAGCTTTTTGTGCCAGTTCCAACTTTCATCTATTGATGCCTTGCTGATCATGTAAGTTTTAGGACCATCAGTCTTTTATGAAGTTTGATTTCATAAATATTTCCATGTCTGTATCCAATCAATATAACTTTCTTAGATACTTTATGAACTACTTCAAAATGAGTATCATATGATACAACATGATATCCTCTATCAGTAATTTGACTGATACTTAATAGATTGTGCTTCAGTTCATCTACTAGAGCAACAGCTTGACTGATGACATTTCTAATAATGATGTTGGCATATCCCAAAGTTTTTCCTATATTTCCATCACCATAGGAGACCGTTGGGCCAGCCTTCTTCTCATATTCTAATAACAGTGTCTTGTTTCCAGTCATATGTGTAGAATATCCACTATCTAGGACTAACACCTTTTTTGGTGCCCTGCATTCAAAATTAGGGAATTAATTAGCATTTTTGAGAACCCACACTTGTTGGGTTCTTTTTAACATCTTATGTAATTTTACAACAAAAGTCTTCCTGATATGATTTGGACCATAAGGATTTGTCCTGTTAGTTTTTACTCTATAAGATGCATGTTTATTCAGTTCAGTAGTGCTAATAGAATTTTCAATTTTATTGAACTTGGGCAAAGGATAATAGTTGTAATACAAACTATGATACTCAATACAAGTATAAATTGAATGTCAGACACTACCATAATGAAAACAAGAATTTTGTGGTTTATAAAATACTGATCTACCCCTAACATCAGACATAAGGATGAAAAAAGCCTTCTTTTTAATTTTCCTGTAATAACTGGCAACATGATTAGTATTACCACATTAAAAGCAAACCATTCTAGGAGCATCGGGAATATATTTATAATTTTTTGTTGTAGTGATTCCCTTTTTTCCATTTCTACCTCTTTTAGGACATTGATTTTGAGATTTACGAGTTATCTCACTTATCCTTTTTTCAGTTGTACCTTAGACAGAAGACCTATGTTCTTACCTTTCTTTTCAATTTCTTTCACTTCAACTTTCCTCTTGTCAGGGTTTCTAGAAGTAGATCCCTTTTTATGAACTAATTTTGGTTCATTTTTAATAGTGCTAACAAATTTAACAGGAGTGGTGTTAGTGATATGTTTGTCAAGATTTTTATCACTATTTTCATTGTAGCCTAAACACTTTTTCCAGTTCTTATCAGTTATCATATTATGAACCTTTTTACCTAAACTAATCCATGTTTAAATATTTACCTCTCCTTTTCAAGAACTTCCTCTAACATGGAATACTTAATATCTATCTGAGTTTCATTATGTTTAGCCTTGCTACAAACAGCTTCAATTTCATGCATATAGATTAACTCAACTTCAAGATAATCATTTCTCTTTTTTAGTTTAGTGTTTTCAGATATAAGTCTTTCATTTTCAAGAGATTAATTTTAAAATTTACCAGCAATGATTTCATAAAAGATTTTAGTTCGGAAATATTTTTAGTATTCACATGAAAAACAGTTATTGACACTAGAAGAGATGTCATCTTCATGATTTGCCATTAGTGCATAGCATTGACCATCACTGTCATATCATGATGAGTCTGTCTAGTTCTTTCTTGAGGTGATGAGTGTTTTTCCACTTCCTTTTGGACATTTAGTAGCAAAATGTCCCATTTCATTGTAGTTGTAACATCTTACTTTTGTCTTGTCAAACTGGTTTCTCTTTGAATCATGATCTTCTTTCTTCCTGAACTTTCCTGTGTCACCACCAGAATACTTCTTGTTAAAACCACCATTTCTCTGTGATTTTCTAAATCACATCTTCCTGAACCCTTTGACCAACATTGCAGCCATTTGAATCACTTGAGGATCATCAAGCTCTATCTCGGAATCCTCATCAGTATCAGTGTCACGATCTGATGAGTCATCAGTATCTGACATTATAACAACATTTCTTCTTCTTAAGTTCTCACTAATCTTCTCATTGGATTTTTGAGTTTTAGCATTCAGAGCATTCAGAGCAACATACTTCATCTTGTTTCATTTCTTATTCTTCCTCTGTTGAATTCCCAAATTATGAGTTTTCCACATTCCATAGATTTCATCCAATGAGTGTTCATCCAGGTTATACTGATACCTGATGATAGAGGTCTGGGTATCACATTCTTTAGGAAGGGCTCTAAGAAACTTGGTGTTAGAATCTTCTTTATTATACTCCTTTCCGGTCAGTGACATATGACTGGGTAATGTCAAGAATTTATCATAGATGTGAGTAAGAGACTCATCATATTTTGCTTCAAACTATTCACACTTTGAATAAGAACAACTCTTCTATTTTTCTTAATAGAAAGAGTTCCTTGACACTATATTTCCAATGCATTCCAAATCTCTTTCACATTTTTACAGGCAATTACTCTATTTGACATAACAATGTCTAAACTATTATGAAGAATGTTCCTTACTTTAGCATCCTTAAGCATGGCACTTTTTTCATCAATAGACCGTTCTGATCTTTTTTTCCTGATATAGTGTTCAGGAACAGTGGGGGTTAATGGAACAAGCTTCTGTGGATAGGGTGGACCTTCATTGATTATGTCAAGATAATCATAGTCAACAGATTCAAGGAACATCATCATTTTTACCTTCGATGTTGAATAGTCGGCCTTCTTCTGGATGGGTATTTTCACACTTCCATACTTATTTCCTGACATCTTTGATCTTTTCTGATTAGAATTAAATTAGACCGCTCTGATATACCACTTGTTACCCAGTAAGAATATAATTATTAAGAGGGTTGGATACAATTATACCAATAAATCGAAATCGGGATGTAAGAATAATAACAGTTTATTAATTATGATAAAACTCTTATAAAACTCTCTCAAGAAATTCTGATGTTCTTGAGAGCTGCTAGGTTACAATAATACTCGTGATAAAGTTAATCTAATCGATAACATGTTTTGTGTTTATATACTACACAGCTACTCTATCAATTACAAGATATATTATAAAGATGATTATCATATTTCCATACATATCATAATCAACAGCTGCATTTCACAGATCAGGAACTGACATATCAATCTCTCCTCAAACACGGGGACTGTATAAATTAGTAAATACTAATTTATTTTAAATATCCTGACAACTGATATATCCTAAAGTCAATATTTATCCTGATGGTATGCAACCCTGCATATCCTGACGTCCTGTAATTCCCAGCACATCTGATTCTACTTAGAGCATTTTCACCTAACATGCAAGTATTGTATTTCTTCAATATTCTAATTGATTAATATTTGAATAATATGTTTTAAAGTATCAATATCAAAAATAATTAAATACAAAAAACACAGTTAAATAATGTAGTTAAATAATGTTAAGTGTTTCAAATTACAGAAAGGAAACAACTTAAAGACTTCAACACTGATTTGGGGAAGAAAAAGAACAACTTGATAGCGTAATGAATACACACATCATATTTTTAATCGTCGTTCTTCTCATGGATGGTTAAGCACTTTATCTAATACACACATGCATATGTATTGCAAGTTTATGTAATTATTTATGTACACTTTGTACATGTAAATTTTAATGTATGTATGGATGATAAAGATTAGATTTTTACGACAAAAACTTGATTATACATGTATGAATTACTATACTGAGTAATTTAATTGTGGGTGTTTTTTGTAGCCACGAGACTAGTTAAAGCTTACTGGCCTCCAGAAATTACAGAAACAAAGGCTCTGGTGATGGCAGCAAATTAGGGAAGAAATATGAATATAAGGATATTATCCTGGAATTAGATTATTGTTAGTGAGACTGCGTAACTGTATGAACAGTATACATGATAACTCAACACGAAAACAACACTAGAACAGGACAGGTAAATAATACTACGCCTATACAGGAAATCAGGAAGAAATGAAGACAAGGAAAATACAAAGAATCAAAAGATTAGAAGAAGGCTCGAAGTCTGTTTACAAATCACTGAAAGAAGTTCATTAATATATTCATGCCTCAGTGAAGAATAAAGGTTAAAAACTTTTAGGGTTTCAGAAATAATGAAGATTCAATGTATAAGTGCCACCAGAAGATTTCAGTGTATTAGCACTGATTAAAGATAGAAAGAGTACCAAGCATAGGAATCTGAAGAATTGAAGACAGGGTAAAGACAGAGGTTAAAGAAGACATCTGCAGTCTTGAAGTTATACTAACTGAAAGGAGTTCATTTATATGTCCAAGCGTCAGTGAAAAATAGTGGATGAAGTATTCAAGATTGTAGTAGCAAAGAAGACGTTGTCTAAAGTACCAAAAGGATTTCAGTGAAAGTACATTTGTTTATTGACAGTCAGTGTTCGAAGCAATAAAGTTGCTGCAAGCTTAACAATGTAATTAAGGCAATAATACGAAGTCCTGAATCGAGGTTAGTCGTCTGTGAACCAGTCCAGTTGCACTAGGCGTCAACAGCTCGTGAAAGGAATCTGGGTATTATTTATTGAAGAATCGTTAAGTTGAGGAACGTACTTGGATTGAATATTTATCTGTTAAAGTACGAGAAGAGGTGCGCAGGGTATACAGCTAAACAGCTCGGGGGATTGGCCAAGTCCAAAGTTTAACTGTTAACTAAAATAAATTTATTTAATGGACTTTAATACAAATAATAAACTTAAAATAATTTATTTTATAAACTTTAAATAAGTTTATTTTATAAATCTAAATTAGTTTATTTATATAAGTTATTTTTAAGTTTATTTTATAAATTAATTTAGTTACAATTTAGAGTTAAATAAGAAAAGAAAAGAAAAAGAAAAAAAGAAGAAGAAAAAGAAAAACAGGGTGCATTTTGGTCAAGTACAATTGAATTAAGGTACTACTATTCACAAGTTATAGGAGGCATGCAAATAAACTAAAGCAAACTAACCCCACCCCCTGTGGTCGCTAGTAAAGTTATGTGGGTGAATAATTTCTAAATATTAAAATACTCCCTATGGTCGCAAGTTAGTTTTTTTAGAATAAATCTAAGTGCAAACTCCTCCCTCTGGTCGCAAATAAGTAAAAGAATACTTGGTCGCAAATCACTCCTCAACCACAATTTTATTGTACAATCAATTATCTTATGTGGTTCATTTTTAGCCACATATTGCAATTGATATAAAGCCTACACTCAAGCAGCGGATCAGTTCATCAATTCGGTTTTTCTGTTTATCTTCTTCTCCAACAAAGAGAGTTGATAAAACAAGAAGCAAAGATTTACGAAAAAGCTCAGACACCTTGAATATTCGTTTAACTTCTCACTCGATAAACGTTATAATGCCCGGTTTAACTCTTGTATATTTATAGGGGCATTATAATCGTTATCCGTTAATTAAATCCTTAAACAAACAAAAGCTAGATTATTGTATAAGATTTAATTTGTTGATCTTTGTAGTAACTAGGAACTTTATTATTCTTAGATTGTAGCCGGTTAATTTATTTACCGGAGTGTAGCAACACCCCCGAGGATTTATATATGAATATATACTTCCTCGAATATTTTATGTTCCTCATTTTATTGTCCTAAACACTATTCACCTCAAGAACGCGGAACCACTAACCGAACACTAAATTATATATCCGCAAAAGATTCAATTTTTTTTATTTAGTGAGTATCGTATTCAACCCCCCTTCTACGATAGTTCGGGACCTAATAATTGGTATCAGAGCTGACTGATTAAAACACAAATCAGGATCCTTAACCCAGTACAGCTCGGTGTGGAGAAGCTGTTGGAACTCCAATTGACGAGACACCTTGTTAAATTAATTTATTTTAGTAATTTGAATTTACATAAATTTATTTTATAAATTTGATTTAGCAAAGTTATTTTATAAATTTATTCTAAATAAGTTTATTTTATGAACTTAATTTAAATAAATCTATTTTATAAATTTGACATAAATAAATTTATTACTTAAATTTTAGTAAATAAAAGTTTTTTTCTTCTCGGTTGATTTTTTTTTTTTTGGTTTTGGTTGCCTCAGAGGTGATTTGTTTAGAGATTTATTAGCTGCCATTTCTGATTGTTTACACAAACAAAACAGAAGGGAACATTGCTTGGTTGTTTGCCTCAGTACACGCGCGCTAAAAATAAATAAAAATACAACAAAACAGTCATGTACCCGCACGGGAAAATTGGCAGCAAATTTGAGTCACGTGCGTTGCTTCCTAATGTAGGTCATGCGCTAAACAAAAACAGTGTAGTAGTCGCTAGTCAGCTATGCACGCGCGGTAATTAAAATAGTAGCCAGAGTTCAACTTAGCAGCGCTAACCTTGCGACCCTAGCTAGTAAGGAATGATATTGCCTTAGTTTTCTGAAGCTCCGTTCCTAACTTGGGAATTGGAAGGCAAGGGGATGTAAAGAGTAATCATACATTTCGAACTAGCAAAATGGCTAAGGCCAACTTATCTCCTCTAGTCGCCGGTCTCCAGTCGTCAGTTAGCCTGCTAGTACAACTGTGGTGGCAACTCAATTTATTTTCTAAGGCAAGAACTCCCTAGGAGACAATGCAGTCGGAAGTTAGAGCCTCAGCAGTTCAAAATTTTTATTTTTGATTTATTTATTTTTTCCAGAAAATTTAAAATTTTTTAAATTTATATTTTTCTTAAATATTAGTATACGTTTTATTTTATTTTTTAAGAAAATTCAAAATTTTTGAAAATTAAATTTTTCATAAATATTTATTTTTGATTAATTTATTTTCTATGAAAATTAAAAATTTGGAAATTTAATTTTTTCTTAAATATTAAATTAAGGGTTCTCAAAGTATTGGTAGACTCGAGATTCTTCCGGGCATTAAAAATGATTTTAATCTTTTGAAGAAAACGAAGACTGTGTGCTATTCAGACGGAAAATTTCCGAACACGAAAATTGAAGATAATCTTTTTCTTATTCCAACGAAGAAAATTTCAAGACCTACTGTCACAGCCTAAAATAAACTAACAAAATATAACTAAAAATATAAAGTTATTACAAACGGTTGTTAACAACAAGATCCATAATCGCAAAGGTTCAGTATTTGAGCAGTCCAATACTACAACTATTACAACTCTTATATAAAGCTACCGGTCCTCAAAAAATGCCAAATATACTACCTGAGCTCGCACATAAGCCTAACCATCTCCACCGGTAGACTTACGAGCAGTCTGCTTGAATCTAACCATACTTGCTAGCTGAAATAACATGAATAAAAAGCAAGAAGTGAGCCAAACGCTCAGCAAGGTATATCATAAGACAGAAATTAACATCATAGCAATTTATAACTGGAAATTGAGGTGTATGGCATCATTATTCAAGTCAAAACATTTATAACCAAATCATTGCTCAAAATCATTTTATGACGCTACGGATTACAGCCGGTGATCATCCGCGAAGTAATCCTGAACCTTGTTGGGTTCTAAACAATATGATTGGGATCCCTAGGTATCTTTTAAGCCTAATATAATAAGTGTGAAAGGGACTTGCGTCTTAGTCCAATTCACCAATCTTCAATAAAACATTCTTTTATTTAAAGAGCAACTATCTTTTATAAAACTGATGCCAGAGAGAACTTTACAAGGATCTAAACAAAGGAGTTTAAATCATCAATCAAGGATTTGATGTAATAACCCCAATTTTTGGAAATTTTTGAAACCCTTATGAATAGTGATTTTGCAGATTATGCTGAATGAGAAAACTTTTCATGCCACACTATGAAGGGGTTCTGGTATGGATATTCTGAGATTTTATTAGTACTCTATATGGTATATAAGTGTACGTAAAGATCGTCCGAATCCAATTCCGAACACTTTGATTTTTCCCGGAAATCCACTAGATACGAAAAGAATTGAGTATAAGGTAACAAGATAAGAAGGATTTAAATTAAAGGATTATAAGAGAGGATCATAAAAGGAATATAATATATTGAGAAAGGTTAAGGGAACCTAAGTAATAAGATCCCGGGTATGATCCCTTAAACGATAAACAAAAATGAAAGTTAAGCGAACCGTATAATAGATCAGCGATCATTAGGCAAACAATTAGGAAGTTAATCAAAGAGATTAGAGGGGATAATGTCATCCAACCAATGGGAAGAGGACAAAGAGGGAAGGATGACATCACAGGATGACCTAAGCATGACATAAGGGAAGGAAGTGTGGTTGATTAATAACCACACAAATTTCATGGTTAAAAAGGTAATTTACCAAAATCAAAAGCTAGTAACCAAGCAAACAACTCACAAAACACAAAGATATTTCATTTCTTCATCTTGCTCTCGGCTTTCAAGGAAAAAGCAAGAAAGAAAAATTCAAAATCAAGATCCAACCATTGTTAAATCAGATCTTGACTAACAGGACAAATCAGGACTTAACTGGAAATCAGTACTTATACTGAAGTCAGAACTTAAGATATCAGAACTTAAGATATCAGAAGATATTCATCAGGAGATAATATCAGGACTTAAAAAGACTTTCAGATAAGGAAGGCGGTTGATTAAAAGGAAAGAAGATCAAGACCAAAATAAGAAGAGATATGCATGGAGAAGAATTCTATGAAGAATAGAAGACTTGGAGGAAAAGATAACTAGTTGATATATTTTAGGTGCAGAATCATATTCGATATCAATTAGAAGATTATCTTGTAACTGTGTGTCTATATAAACACAACATAGAGAATATTATTCATTGTAACCCTAGCAGCTCTCGTGATATTTGTTCATCACTGAAAGAGAACGGTTCCATTGCTATACTGTTTTATTAATAAGATTATTCTGTGTTTCATACTTGTGTTCTTAATTCGATTTGATTGTAGTATACACTGTATTCAATCACCTTCTACAGTGTGTGTGACCTAACAAGTGGTATCAGAGCCTATATGTTAACACATATATAGTAAAGATCCTAAAAAATCATGTCTGAAGAAGAAAAACTCCAACTAAGCCCACCAAAACTAAAGAAACTCCAAAGACTCAAATCCATAATCGATATGAGACTATTAGGGTTCCCATACTGAAACCTTCTAAGTATCCCATATGGAAAGTGAGGATGACTATGTTTCCGGAAGCTACAGATCCAGAATATCTTGACAGAATTAACGAAGGACCACATAAGCCAACGACGCTCTTGGTTGTAGTTGCAGATCAGCCAGCAATGATTGTACCAAAGGAGAAAAGTGAATATATAACTGAGGATATCTCATCTATTTCCAAGGATACAAAGGTAAGGCATTTGTTGCATACTGCCATTGATAATGTCATGTCAAACAGGGTAATTAACTGCAAGACTGCAAAGGAGATATGGGATGCCTTGGAGATAAGATGCCAGGGAACTGATGCAATTAAGAAGAACATGAGGACTATACTCACTCAAGAGTATGAGCACTTTGACTCAAAACTTGATGAGTCTTTAACTGGTTTATATGATAGATTTGTCAAACTCTTGAATGATCTATCACTGGTGGATAAGGAATATGATCTTGAAGATACTAATCTTAAATTCCTTTTAGCTCTTCCTGAAAGTTAGGATTTGAAGGCAACTACTATAAGAGACAACTATGCTCTTGATGAAACTACTCTTGATGAAATTTATGGTATGCTCAAAACTGATGAACTTGAAATGGATCAAAGAAGCAAGAGGCATGGGAGAAAGTCAAGAACAGTTACTCTTAAGGCTGAGGAGGAATCCCCCAAAGTGGCTGTCTCAAAGAAAGGCAAAGGAAAGGCTCTCATCACAAAGTCTGATACCGAGTCATCAAGTTCTGAAAAAGATGAGGATTCAGAAACCGAAAGTCCATCTGAGATGGATGTTGATGAAGAGATGATGAAATTGTGTGCTCTTACGGTGAAGGGTATCACATAGATAGCCTACAGGAAATTCAGAAGGGGAAAGAAGTTTTCCAGGAAAAGTGGAAGTTCTGATAAAAAGGGATTCAGAAAATCTGAAGGCAAAGCAGGAAAGTCTGACAGAGGAGATTACTCAAATGTTAAATGCTACAATTGTGGTGAGAAAGGCCACATATCTCCTGATTGCAAGAAAGGAAAAAGTGACAAAAGCAAGGCACTTGTCACAAAGAAAAAAAGCTGGACAGACATTTCAGATTCTAAAAATGAGGTGAACTATGCCTTGATGGCAAATGCTGATAGCAGTTCTGAAGCTGCTGAGTTAAAGGTACCTCAAACAACTTATGCTTTTCATACAGATGATATTGCTGAGTTGAGATCTTATCTTAAAACCATATTCATTAGCTATTGAGATCAGACTTTAACATGTGAAAGGTTAACTTCTGAAAATCTGGCTTTTAAGAAAAGGAATGACTATTTAGAAAAGGAGTTAGTTATGTTCCATCAAACTCAGAAAGAAAGAGATGATGCTTTTTATTTTAGAGATGAAGTGTTAAAATTGAATCAATCTCTAAAAACTGAGTTAGAAAAAGGAAAGAGAGATTATCAGAACTTGGACTAACTCTGGCAGAACTCAGAATTTACTAAGTAGTGGAAACTGGAAAGAGGGCTTAGGTTATGGAGATGATAAAAGTGAAATAGGAACTGAAAAAATTAAGCCAATTGTTGTTAAACAAACTGTTAAGCCAAAGGTAGATCCTGTTAAGTTTGTAGCTAAAACTGTAAAGTCTGATTCTGAAAAGATGGAAGATATTGAGACAGAAGTTAAGGCCGAGTCAACTTCTGACAAATCAGAACAGGATAAGCCAACTGAAGTCAACATAGGCTTAATGACAAAGAAGCAGCTTAAGTATAAGCTGAAAGAGATTAAGAATGTAAACAAGGTAAAGCCACCTAGGAAAAATAGGAATGGAAAGGAAGGTGTGAATAAAAGCAATAATTATAAGCCTGTTCCTAATGCTCCTAGAAAAAAAATGCTAAAACAGTGGAAATTCTAACCATCTGGCTTCTTTTTGCAGGAAGAATAAGAATATAAACTCTTTACCTTCTAAGTCAGGAGTTAAGAGTCAGTCTGTTAGGTTTAAGCCACAAAATCCTTGTTTTCATTGTGGTAGTTTATTGCATTCAATTTATACTTGTAAGAAATATCATAGTTTGTACTATGATTATTATCAAATAAAACCTTTTTTAAAGAAAGTTAGAATTATTCCTTCTAGTGTAAGTTCTGATGCAAAGTCTGATACTGTAAATTCTGATAAGAAAAATGTTAACATAAACTCTGATGTTAAATCCGCCGCAAATGTTAACAAACTTAATAAGGCCAAAGGATCCAAGCAAGTCTGGGTCCTTAAAACTAATCATTAGTGGTCTTTGTGATTGTAGGGCAACAGGAAAAACATCCTAGTTTTGGACAGTGGATGTTCAGGATATATGACTGGAAATAAAGCCCTGCTACCAGACTTTGTGGAGAAAGCTGGCCCAGGAGTTTCTTATGGAGATGGCAACATGGGAAAAACTCTGGGATATGGAAATATCAATCTTGGAAATGTCATCATTGAAAAGTAGCTCTAGTCTTAGGACTTAAACACAATCTGCTGAGTGTTAGTCAAATCTGTGACAGAGGTTATCATGTGGATTTCTTTGAAGAACACTGTGAAGTTGTAAGCAAATCTACAGGAAAAGTTGTTCTAAAGGGATACAGGCATGGTAACATTTATGAAGCCAAGCTTTCAACAAGTTCTGATGGTTCTGCAATCTGTCTGTTAAGCAGACCATCAATTGAAGAAAGCTGGGATTGGCACAAGAAACTCTCTCATTTAAATTTTAACAATATAAATGAACTAGTCAAGAAAGATCTTGTGAGAGGACTGCCAAAATCTATATTTGCTCCTGATGGCCTTTGTGATTCATGTCAAAAGGCAAAACAAAGAAAATCTTCATTCAAGAGCAAGAATGAATCTTTAATTCTTGAGACTTATCACCTACTACATGTTGATCTATTTGGTCCAGTGAATGTCATGTCTATTGCAAAGAAGAAATATGCTATGGTCATAGTAGATGAGTTTACCAGATACACATGGGTGTATTTCTTGCACACAAAAAGTGAAACTGCATCTATCTTGATTGATCATGTCAAACAACTGGATAAATTGGTCAAAGACTTTGTGAAAATCATGAGAAGTGATAATGGCATTGAGTTCAAGAATATGATTATGGAAGAGTTCTGCAAAGACTATGGAATAAAGCAGGAATTCTCTGCTCCTGGAACTTCACAGCAAAATGGAGTTGTTGAAAGAAAGAATAGAACTCTTATTGAAGCTGCACGAACTATGCTTGATGAAGCAAAGTTACCAACCTACTTTTGGGTTGAAGCTGTGCAGACTGCATGTTTTACTCAGAATACAACACTTATCAACAAGCATGGAAAGACACCATATGAGATGGTGAAGAAAAAGAAGCCAAATCTGAAGTACTTTCATGTATTTGGATGCAAGTGTTTTGTTCTTAAGACTCATCCTGAACAGCTACCCAAATTTGATCTAAAAGTTGATGAAGGAGTTTTTGTTGGATATCCACTTTCCACAAAAGCCTTCAGAGTCTACAATTTAAGAACAAGGGTTGTCATGGAATCTATCAATGTCTCGTTTGATGATAAGAAGATTACTGGACTTGAAGATTTCAATGATCATGATTAGCTGAGATTTGAGAATGAAGTTTAAAATTCTGATTCTGTAAATTCTGATAGTTTAAATCCTGATACTGCAAACTCTGATGGGTTAAACTCTGATGTTATTGAAACTGTGGTAATTACGCCAAAGGAAAATGCACCCGACCCGTGCAGGGGGAGCATATTGAAGATCCAACCACATCTTAAGAAGTATCAGAACCTAGAACAGGCTCTTCAAGTTTTGATTCATCAAGTTCTGATGGGCCAAGTTCTGATAATTCTGGAAACTCAAATTCTGATTCATCAAGTTCTGATGGGCCAAGTTCTGATAATTCTGGAAACTCAAATTTTGATTCATCAAGTTCTGATGGGCCAAGTTCTGATAATTCTGGAAACTCAAATTCTGAAGGATCCAACTCAGAGAGCATAATTTCAGGGGGAGCATCAGAAAATTTTGATGGAGACAGCATGGATCATGGGGGAGCATCCAGTTCTAGAGATAACCTTCCATCTACAAGGAAGTGGACTAAAGCACATACACCTGACTTGATTATTGGAGATCCTGAAGCAGGTATTAGAACTAGAATAGCAACATCAAATGAATGTCTCTGTCATTCTTTTCTTTCTCAGGCTAAACCAAAGAAAGTGAAAGAAGCTCTTCAAGATGTTGATTGGGTGCAAGCAATGCAGGAAAAGTTAAATTAATTTGAAAGAAATAAAGTTTGGACCCTAGTGCCAAGACCAAAGAACAGATCAGTTGTTGGTACAAAATGGGTGTTCAGAAACAAAACTGATAGTGATGGCATAATTACAAGAAATAAAGCAAGGTTGGTTGTAAAAGGATATTCTCAATATGAGGGAATTGATTATGATGAAACATTTGCACCGGTTGCTATATTGGAAGCCATAATGATATTTTTGGCTTATGTTGCTCACAAAAAGTTTACAGTCTTTCAAATGGATGTAAAAAGTGCTTTTCTTAATGGAGAATTGGAAGAAGAAGTATATGTTGAACAACCTCCAGGTTTTGTAGATTCAAAATTTCCTCATCATGTCTACAGACTTGATAAAGCACTTTATGGCCTTAAGCAAGCTCCAAGAGCATGGTATGAGACATTAGCTCAGTTTTTTCTGAAAAGTGGATTTAACAGAGGAACTATTGACAAAACAATATTCTATCTCAACCATAGAAAGGACTTACTTTTGGTGCAGATATATGTTGATGATATCATTTTTGGTTCTACAAATGACAGACTTTGTAAAAGGTTTGCCAAGCTAATGCAGTCAAGATATCAAATGAGTATGATGGGAGAACTTAGCTATTTTTCGGGCCTTCAAGTCAAGCAGAATGAAGAAAGAACTTTTATTTTTCAATCTAAGTACAACAGAAATTTGTTGAAGAAATTTGGAATGCAAGACTGTTCAAGTGCATCCACTCCTATGGCCACTGATTACAGAGGTATGATTCGCTCACTACTCTATCTAACTGCAAGTAGACCTGATATCATGTATGCTACATGTCTTTGTGCAAGATTTCAAGCAGATCCACGAGAACCTCACTTAACAGCTGTGAAAAGAATTTTCAAGTACCATAAGGGTACAGCAGATCTAGGATTGTAGTATCCTAGGGAATCAGACTTTAAGCTAATATGTTACTCAGATGTAGATTTTGCAGGGTGCAAAATTGACAGGAAAAGCACAAGTGGAAGTTGCCAATTTCTTGGAGGCAGATTAGTTTCTTGGTTTAGCAAAAAACAAAAGTCAATTTCCATATCAACTGCAGAGGCAGTACATTGCTGCAGGAAGCTGTTGTGCATAGATTCTTTGGATGAAGAATCAATTACTGGATTATGGGTTAGAATTTTCTAAAATCCCTATTTAGTGTGATAATTAAAGTGTTATTACTATGACAGGTAATCCAGTTCAGCACTCGATGACAAAGCACATCAGCATTAGGTACCACTTCATAAGGGAACATGTGATGGAAGGTACAGTGGAATTGCATTTTGTTCCAACAGATCAACAACTAGCAGATATTTTCACAAAACCACTATATGAAGCTACTTTTACAAGATTGGTAAATGAACTTGGAATGATTTCAGGTTCTTTTTCTAAATCTGCTTAGTTTATGTTCTGATACATCAGACTTTATGATCAGTATTTACAGATATTACTATCTTTATGTAATATGTTCTTAAATTGAAATTTACTTAAGTGTTGATTGTTGTCTGATGTGAATTTTTAAACTCTGATAGTGATATGAATGTTTCTGTGACTATTCAATCCAATGAGGATAACTGTGTTAGATGCTGACCTAGTAGTCTCTAAGATATACTAAAGATCCCATATTTGAAGTACTTGTTTATGTGGAAATCTTTTAACACAAGCAAATTATGATATTGAGCTTGGTTAGGTTTACTTTATGTATCTTATTACTAAGTCAAAAACTAGAATAGTGCTTCTTATCTATTAAGTTCTGATATTGGTAAATCTTATGGATGTACTAAGTGCTGATAAGCCTCACTTATCAAAAGAAAAAAAAAATAAAAGAAATAAATATCAGGTACTCCTTTGAGATCTAGAGAAAAATATATGTGGAAGGGAAGACCCAAGTGCATTGCTGGTATTAAGTAATATGCATTAGAAAAGCAAAATAAAATTTTCTTGGTGACTTTTCACATTCTCTGATTACTGGAGAAATACTCTGATAATAGCATAAATTCTGATAGCAGTTGTGACTCACTTACACTGAGAAGCCACTGTGAAAAAAATGTTAAAAGATGCATAAAATGAGCATAAAACAGTTGAGGTGGACTCATGCATGAACTCATTCTATAGTAGACTTCAGACTAATGACAGATTTTAAGCAAAGTTCTTAGCTATGCCTTATCTCTAAGATGTACTGAAGTGAATCAGACTTTACTCTTTGTCTGATATTTAGTTTAAGCACACACTTACACTCCATATGAATGATGAAAATTACTGTGGTGATCAATGTTGTTTTAGATGAACAGTTTAAGTGTCAGTTGCATAAATTCTGAGGACAAGTTCAGATGGAAATTCTGATGATTAAGTTCTGTTGAAACTATATCAGTATTTATATGAAGAATTACAGAAATAAACATTCACTTTTTGAGTGAAGGAGTCATATTCTGATGACTTTTAAATTCTGATAATAATCAAGTTCTGATGCTGACGTGGCAGTATTTACTTCTTGATTTATTTTTAGGTCAATACTTGAACGGTTATATTTTATCAGAATATTGGTTTAAGTGAGATAAAGACAGTAATAATCATTTGTTTAGTGGGAACATTTTTTTTTTTGAAAACTGCATGTGTATAGTAATCATTACTTATTTCTCATGCCCATTAACTTTTGTCTTAACTATTACATGGCTGACAGGTGTAACGTCTGTTCCACTTCTCAATAACTGTTGTCAAGTGGAGTGTATAAGTAAAAGAGATAAAAAAAATTAAAATTTTTTATTTACATTTCTTTCTATCATCTCTCTCTTTTCTCTTAATCTCTCTCTGACGGTTTTCTATACAGACATTTTATCAAACACCTTTTAGGCACTCTTCTTTCTCACTTATTTCTCAATGGCACCCAAGGATATAATCTTTAATGGAGCAAAGTTCATCCCCAACAACTATGCTGCCATTCTCACTAAGAGTAAAGCTCCTTCGGAACTTCATTTTATTCAGGATTTCTTATCTCATAATGAAATTGGGTTCGCTTTAACGCAGCCATCCTATATATCTGGAACTCAAGTTCTGAAGTTTTGGCGTACAGGACTTTATGATGATGGTGGTAAGAATGGGACTCTAAGTATCGTGTTTACATCACAAGAGGTTGAGTATGTTGTTACTCCGGCAACAGTTTGAAAAGCTTTACACCTACCTGAAAACTGTCAATTCAGTTCTGTTGTGGAGGAGCCATTGCTACAGCAAATGATGGCTAATGTTGGGTATGAACAGAGTTTGGCTAAGTTGGGTCAACTCAAAGCCCATATATTCGAAAGGAATGGAGCTTCTTCTTCGATTGCATCACGAAGACGTTTGCCAACAAGTGCTCAAATTTTGATGCCATTCCTATTCTGACACAACAAATTGGGTATGCACTCTTAAACCAGTCTCATTTTGATTATTCAAAGACTGTGTTATGTTTTATAGGTGATATAATGAAAGAGGACAGGAATGTAGTTTATTTTGCTAGGTTCTATCAGTTAATCTACAGTCATTGTACTTCAGAAGAACCACAATTAGCAAGTGAACAGATAGAACCATTTAGATTAGCTAAGAGGACTTTTACTGATCTATTAACTGCTGACAACAAGAAGTGAGTTTTGAGACCCCTTAGAATTCCTTTATCAGTCATGCAAGCCCTTGTAAATGCTGATTATGAAACCTATTCATTGCTATATCCTGATGTCCAACCCACCAACACACAAAAGCCATCAGAACCAACGACCACCCAAACACAACACCCACAGTCATCAGCACATACCAATTAACCATCAGCACCTACAGTGCAACCTTCTTCTTCTAGAGCAAAGAGGACAAAGACTGTACCTCAGACACAACAAAAGAGAAGGAAGATGATTCTGAGAGATAAATCAAAAGATGAAGCACAGGTTCAAAAATCAGAACTTGTTGCTCAAGTAGCTGAGAAGGTCTCTTCTAAGAAAGCTCAAGAGATTGGGAGTTCTAGGCCCCTAAAAAGGCTTAGAAAGCTAAATTCTGATAACAAAGCTCCCAAAGTCTCTCCACCCTTGAAGAGATTGAAGAAACAAAGAGCTAACAGGGATATAGCTGAGTCAGATTCAGAGGATGTGAAAGCAGCAGCTAAGGAAGAGGATCAGGAATCTCTGATCCCAAAGGAGCCAATTGTGATTGAATCCCTTCCATCTACACAACCAGAATTTGCTGAAGCCACCGAATCTACACCTCCACTGTTGCCAATTCAAGCTGAAGAAACTGCTCAAGAACAGATGCCAACACCTCCTGTGTCTCCTATTCACTCTCCAGTACATGCTGATAATCCAGGTACAAGTGCTGAAATAGATATTCACAACTTGAATGTGCCCGAGGTTCTGTACTTGGAAGCTCCAACCATTTCTCAACACACTCCACCAGCAACTCCTCTGCTAGATGCTAATGTTAATGCAGATGAATCTTCTATTGCTTCACATACAATTATTCTATCACAAGATGCTGATATTTAAAATTCTGCAAGTTTTGTTAAAGTAAATACTGACAATACTGGTGAAGCTGCTACAAATGTAAATGTTGATGCAGCTGGTCCTTCAGGACATGCACCTTCATAAATAGTTAATAAAGCTGATTTGATTAAAAATTGTGTGAGAGAGGATGCACCAGTACCTTGGAGTGAAACTAATAGAGGAAGAGAATGGATCAAGGAGTGGAACAAAGTTGATTTTGTTCTTACTGCAAATATTCTTGCTGAGCACCTGGCTGAAGCTGATGAGATGCTGGTGAATGATGACTTTAAAGCATAGCTCAGAGTTACTGTATTGAGTACAAGGAACCTTCAAGGTCAACACTCAATAACTCAAGCCAAGGTGAACAAAATTCAAGAAATACTGATTCAGCAAGATATGAACTTTAAACTGGATAAGAACAGATTTTTCAAGCCTGCCTTTAACAGAGTTGAGGCTATTGAGAAAGCTCAGAAGAAACAGCAAACTCAGATTGCTGAAGTACTAAAGAATCAAGCTTCTCAACAAGTTCAACTAAATGAAATCCAATCTTCAGTGGAACTACTTCTCTCTCTCCTACTACCTGATGATGCCAAAAAGGGGGAGAAACTGATTAAGTCCAAATGCTCTACTGATTTAGCACTGAAGAAAAAGGATGATGGAAATGATGACGAGGGAAACTCTGAAAAGGGTAGAGGATATGGTCAAGGCAAAGGCTCTTCATCTAGGAAAGCAGGAACTTCTACACAGAGATCAAGCTCTGATGCTGATAGAAGAATAAGTTCTGATAAACAAGTTCTGACTAAGCCTGATGTTCTAATACAAGGTGAGAGTCAAGAATCACAGAATTTTATGCAGACACTGAAGCTCAAGGGGAAGGAAATAACAGTCTACTATCAAGACCCCAAGTTACAGAAGTTGGATGAAGAAATTTCAAAAAGACTATTTCTCAAAGAAAATCCAGGAATGGACCTTGAAAGTCTGAAGGAAGAAGAAGCCAGACTTAAAGCAGAAAATGTCAAATCCAAGTCTAAAGCTTCTATTACTGCAAAGAAACCTCCAAAGCCTAAGGGCATTGTGATTAAAGAGAAAACAAACTCTGAGGCAACCAAATTTGAATCCAAAGCCAAATCACAAGTAGAGGTAGATCCAAGGTTCAAGGGCAAAGCTAAAGTTAATAATTCTGTAAAAATCTATCTACCAACCATGGATGAAGAAATAATTGATGAAGAAGATACTAGTCTTACTCTGAAGAAAAAGAATATTTCTCAATCAAACTCTGACATGGCTCAAGTTGTTCAGAGTCAAGATATAGTAGGTTCTGATCTGACAATGAAGCAAACAACCTCTGACAGAGCTCAAGTTGTCTTGATATTAGAAGATAAAGGAAAGGAAACCTCTGACATTCCTCATGTTAAACCTTCAAAAATTCTACTACCTGGGTTTACTAAAGCTCAACAATCTACTCAACCTTTGAAGACTACATCAAGTGGTTTTGAACCAAGAGTTATTCGAGGGAAGGAAGCTAGAGACAAATCAGGATTGGGTAGTTCTGAAGAAAAGAGATTAAATAATACTACCTCTGATCCAACCTCTTTGAGTGAACTAGGAGTAGGAACAACTCCTGAAAGATTGAATCAACTGGAGTTTGTACAAATGGTCTACCACTCTGTATTGAAAGAAGATATCATGTTATATTTTATGATAGATGGGAGGGTATTCCAGATTAGAAAGAATGTAATTCGGTTGAAGTATTATGAAAAACTGCAACATGTTCTATTTCTACTTCAAGTGAAGAACATGTCAACAGATGGTGCTACCAGTTACTTAAAATCTGATATTCAAAGGCAGAAGAAACTTTACCCTGTAAAGTCTGACATACCATATTATCCTAAGTATAGAGCTCACAATGGTGATATAGTTGAAATGAAGCCTAATACCGTAAAATCACTACATTTCTTGGTATTAAGGGTCTTGAATTCAATCTAGAGTCTGATAAATCCTATATCATCAGACTGGATCAGGAGATAAGGAAAGCAAAAAAAAAGATCTCAGAGCTGCTATCTTTCAGACAGGAGAAGATATAGCTGAACTTAAAGATGTAAAAAGGAGGATGCAAAATGAACTTGAATATGCTGAGAGAACTCTTTTGAAGAACTATCTCAGAATAACTCCTGATATTAGAGAGATCACACACTGAAGCCAAGTCAAGGACTACAACTGTTAAATTATGAAGGATATACAGGCTAAAGTTGATATCAGACTTTAAGGATGGTAAAAGCTACAAGGACTGTGAGTTGTAGTTATCTAGTCAAATTCTCATATGCATTTGTACTTAATTTTTTTGACATCATCAAATATCTATTGAACTTGTATGTCATGTCTAATAATGATTTGTGTTTAGTTTTCAGATCTTCACTAATAGGACAAATCAGGACTTAACTGGAAAGCAGTACTTATACTGAAGTCAGAACTTAAGATATCAGAACTTAAGTTATCAGAACTTAAGTTATCAGAACTTAAGTTATCAGAAGATATTTATCATGAGATAATATCAGGACTTAAGAAGACATTTATATAAGGAAGGCGGCTGATTGAAGGAAAGAAGATTAAGGCAAACACAAGAAGAGATATGCATGGAGAAGAATTCTATGAAGAACAAAATACTTGGAAGAAAAGATAACTAGTTGATATATTTTAGGATGCAGAATCATATTCGATATCAATTAAAAGATTATCTTGTAACTGTGTGTCTATATAAACATATCATAGGGTTTACACTATAAGTGTTATCTTAATCGAGAATATTATTCATTGTAACCCTAGCGGCTCTCGTGATATTTGTTCATCACTGAGAGAGAACGATTCCATTGCAATACTGTTTTATTAATAAGATTATTCTGTGTTTCATACTTGTGTTCTTAATTCGATTTGATTGTAGTATACACTGTATTCAACCCCCTTCTACAGTGTGTGTGACCTAACAACTTTCAATCAATGCTGCCTTCTAAACTACCCCAACGTAGGTACCAATCTCAAACATCGACAATCTATCTCGAATCCAACATTCGAGCCCTTGTTGAAATCTCTGAGCCTTCTTTTCATCAGTATCCACATACTTGGTCACAAATCTTGACAATTCTGTAAATTTCTTCTCATATTCCAAGACTGTCATACTTCCTTATTTCAATTCCAGGAATTTCATCTCCATTTGCTTCTGCATATACCGGGGGTAATATTTTTCCAAAAATAACTCCTTATACCTAGTCCAAGTAACTGGTTGAAATTCTTCCAAAGCTTTGACTGAATCCCACTAATAAATCGCTTCCCCATTTAAGAAATATGTGGCATATATGGTCTTCTGTTCTTCCTCTAGTCGAACTAATTCGAAAGACCTCTCCATTTGTCTTATCCAATTGTTGGTTACTACTAGATCAGTGGTATCATGAAAAGCTGGAGGGTTCACATTCTGGAAAGTTTTGAAAGTCATAATTTGTTGAGGTGGCTCTGGTGGATCTGGTTAATGTTGATGTTGATCATGATTCTCTTCGTTTCGAAATTGTTGTTGTTAAAGAGTTTGTTGTTGTTGAGCAATTGCATTAGTTTGTTGTTGCAGGGTTTCCAATATTGGAAGGATATTGGGGTCGGTTGTAGAAGCAGTACTGGTTTGCTTTGTCTTCTTAGCAGACATATTTCTGAAAGAAAATTGGTAACAAGCAGGTATGATTATGACAGATATTTCAAGGCTAGGTTATCATATGGGTAATTTGATCACATGATTTTAGATTTTTAACAAGGTTATACATGATTATAAGCAAGAAAGCAGAAAAGGATAAGTAAAATTGGGACAACGAAAACGCATAAGTAAGTTTGAAACAATTGCGATTGTTACAACCGGTATTTTTGTGTAATATTATTTATGGATTTGGTATAATATTAAATCCGAATGAAATATATTCAATGATTGTACGTTTGTGTGAGTGAAAATTTCTGCATTATAAATTTGCTTTATGTAGTATATGATTTTTCAAAGCAAGAGTTTATTTAAATTCTTTATTTTTGATTTATAAGGAATATTCTAAGCCTTGGAAAAATTTTCTTTTAAAAGGTATTTTGTTCACAAATTTTGAAAATGATTTTATAAAGTCTCTAAAAATCCAAGTTATTTTATGGTATAAATTTTATAATTTTTGAACTTGTATTTTATTTTATAAACATAAATCATTATAAATTTTAGTTGTCATATTTAGCAAATTACAAGAAAGCCCTTGCATGCAAACCACCCTCTCATTCTTTTCAAGGACAAAGAGGATAATTCCAACCCCACTAACTCTTATTTTTCTAGCCAATTTCCTTCTTCACCCTTGCATGCAAAATGAACTAAGTATAAGTGGAGGGATAGTCTTGTCAATTCTCCTTTCCACTCAAATTTTGTCAAATCAAATATCATAAAACAAGCAAAGTGTCATGATCATTTTCATACTCCACCCACACCTCACTCTCTCCTCCCTCCCTTTTCCCTCCTGTCGGCCCTCCTTCCCCCCTCACTCTCGGCTTTTAGCCGAGAACCACCCCTCCCCATTTTTCTTCATTCCTCAACCAAGCTTCTACTCTTTATACAAGTAAATGTTATTTCCCATACCATGATCATTCATATTTCAAAGAGTTTTGAATAGAAAGTTAAAGTTTTGAAGTTGCATGTTAAGGTTCTAGTTGAAACTCAAAGTACAACCTTGATTCTTGTGAGTTTAGGGTTGTTTTTGAGAGGACTACAAGGAATGGAGAAGTGCCAAGTCTTGAGAGGGAAACTCTTGATAATTAAATGGCCATTCCCATCCATTTCATTCGGCCATGACCATATGGGAGCCGAATGAATGGTCCTTAAGACTATTCTTGTTGCTTAAATCAATTTTTGCATGTTTATGTGATAATGACTTGAATTTTGTGGTAAAAATTTGATAAAACTCTTTGCATGCTAAGTGATCATCTAGGTATAGCTTATGCTAGGCTTGCATGTCAATTTTATGATAGAATATATGTAGAAAATGTGTTGTTTGGTTTGCAAAACCCGAAGACATGCATGCATGTTGATTTCTCTTAGAATGTTGTGAGATTTTGATCATTTGGAAAGATTTTGTTAGTGAGCCTTAATTTCAGTAGGAATAATGTGTTAATATTGATTTATGCTTCTTGTTTCATGGTAATAATTCATGGTTATCTTTTATAAAAGTGCATATCTTGTTGTTTGAAAAGCATGAAGATTTGTGATTTGTGAAGTGTAGTTTCTTTTGTTTTGCCATAATTGTACCTTAGGTAAGGATGATCTCACCCAAGGTTATTTTGAGAATAAGGGAGTTAGTTAAGTAGATTACCATGTTTAAGTCTTGGTTTGAGTATTGGGATGTTGGTAGTTGAGTTTGTCAAGTCAAAACCTTGGAGAAAGGAGAGTTATAGTTTCTGCAGAAAATCAGTTTAGAACCCTGAGGTTTAGAGTGAGTTTTGATCATGTCATTGATGTGCACTTTGAGGCCCAAGCCACCAGAAGTTAGTATTGGGAGTATATAAAAGGTTTTAGGTGTTGGTTGGAGGTTTGCATGTCATTTGGTTAGGTGTACAAGTAGAATAACAAAATCTGTCCAGTAGGGGACAGTTTTGTTGCAACTTAGAAATAGGGAGATTTGACCATGTCATGGGTAGGTCCTCATTAGGCCCTGTTGGGCCTTAGTTAGAGGGAGTGTCAGAGAAGTGTTTCCAACCATATTTCATAGGATATGAGTTAGAACCATGTGTCACAAGTTAATTCAAGTCAGGGCATTTTCTGCCCAGAAAAATAGGGGAACCTTGGACTTTTAGCTTAGGCCCAAGAAGGCCCAAGCCAGGCCCTTGAGCCACATCAAGTTTGTGAGATGCCCTTAGGTCAGGAGAGTCTTGTGTAAAAGTTTTAAAGGAAAACTTGTAGTTTAAGAGTGTCTAATGCACTCAAGAAACCATAGTTGTCATTCTGAAATTTGCACTAGTGAGCACTTTCACTTATCACATAGTTTTAGAACACTTAGAAGTGAGTATTAGGTCGACCACCATAGTTGTAAGATATTATAAGGTCAGTAGAGAAAAAGGCATAAGTGAGGGTCAATAGGTTTTGGATAGTTTAGGAAAGGCACATCGAGTTAGGAAGCCAAAATTAGAAGACCTTGTCTAGTTTAGCGACCAAGTGACTTAAGTTGTGAGTCGAGATCATCCAAGCCTAGTGTTGCATTATGGTATATATGGTGATATTGGTATTAATATATGATATGTGATTATGTGGCTATGTGTGTACTTTCGTAATTTAAAAGTGAATATATAATTAGGTGCATATAGGCCTAAGTGTCATCCGTGTTTAATTTCGGGTTGTAAATAGGTTAAGTTAGTGAGAATATATTATAATGAGGATTATTATTTATGTAGGATCTCGAGACGAGGGAAAACTTTCCATAAAGGTCGAGTGAAGCTCCAGTTGCTCCTACAAGTCAGACCAGACCAGCCTTTCTCAAGGCAAGTGATTCAACTTGACCTTCGTATCTACTGCTAATAATTCATACATTGCTACAACTATCCCTGTCATTTGATATATTAAATCAAGCGTATCTTACGTTTATCTTTTAATCATATAGAAATGCCATGAACCCTCGAGTACGTATTGCAAGTAGTTCAAAAGTCTTATTCAGGATAGTATACTAAACTAATTTGAATGCCATGATAAAGGAAAGGGTAGTTACCACTCTTAGTTGATTCTCTTGATTAACATGCTGATGATTCCTAAGTATTGATATCTCATCCTGATACTTGAACCCATATAGAACCTTACCTTGATACCTGAAAGCCAGATATTTATCAAAGTTGTCCCTAATTGATTGATACCCCTCTTTCCTATCCTAAAGCTTGTCAATTCTGATATATCCTGAGCTAAAAATCATTTCTTCATACCTTAACACCCTTAGTATTCATGAAGTTTACATCCTTGAAGATCCAGCACTTGAACCTTGATGAGAAACCATTGCTTTAAGCCCAATTTGGCATTTCCCTTCATGATATCCAATAGCCTCACTAAATTCCCTTGTCCAAACTTTGATATATGAAAACCATTCACTTACTTTAATAGAGTATAGTTTTGTGAATCATGGCCCTGAGATTTAATACCATATTTCCCGTATTTCGAGTTGATATATAATCCCTTGATAAAGATGTTTACTGTAAAAAGAGATTTTGTCTTAATTCGGCATCAGTTTTTTTTGAAATGAATAAAATATGGGTTTTCAGTCCCAAGGGGGATAAATGTTTTCTTTTAATGGTGGATCTGGACTGAGACGCGAGTCCTTTCCAAACTTATATTAGGCTTAAAAGTTGCCTAGGGATTCCCATTAATGTTTTAGAACCCAGCGAGGTTCGGGATTACTTCGCGGCTGATCACCGGCTGTAATCCGTAGCGTCCTAAAATGATTTTGATTAAGACATGAGTTTTGAAATTTGTTTTGATACAAGTAAAAATGATGCCATTACCCAATGTTTTATCTCTCGTTATCTCAGATTATGTCTTCCCATTGACATTCTTTAATTTATATCTCGATTTATGTTTTGTATCGTACTGTTAGCACTTGTTGAGCATTTGGCTCACTTCTTGCTTTACCCTGATATTACAGCTAGCAGCTATGGTTAGATTCAAGCAGACTACCCGTAAGACCTGTGATGCTGATGCTTATGTTTGAGCTCAGGTAGAATAAGTAATAATAGTTTGTGTGAGGACTCGGTATTTAAAATCAGATGTAATAGTTGGTAGTGTTGGGCTGTTCCAAACCCTAAACTGTAAGATCTTGGAGTTGGTTGTGTATTCTTCTTTTAAAAATGTTGTAATAGTTATATTTAATTTGTTGTTTAAGTTGGGGGCGTGACAGCGATAGTCATAAGCATAATTCTGAAATAACAGGTTTAACAAAATAGTTAAGAGTATGGCAATCATTTCAAATCCAAGGTGTTATAAAATTAAGGGGGTGACATACATTCAGATTTCGATTGTTAACAATAAAGGTGATATATAATTCTAGAAACAAAAGCGCAACTGAAATGAAACGATAATGAAATGATAATGCATTAATCATTAAAACAAGGATTATCTTACAATGCAACCAAAATAAGGTTCGAATTTTAAAGGTCAATGACATTATAGTTTTAAAATGAAATAAAGAAACTACATAGTTCAAGAAATACAATCAATATAAAGGATAGCCAACTGGAAAGGGAATAGGAAGTATGGCTCCTAATTTGGTCTAGCGGTCATCTTCCTAGGTCTCCTCATTATCATCTCGAGCTATCGGGATCTCTTCCCACTGCTCTCCCTGAAGCACCTACACAATTCCCTGAAGTTCATCTGCTACCATCTGGATGGTGTACTGGCTGATGCGATCACGGTGTGCTGGCATCACCCCAAGCTTAGTGTTAACGAACTGCGTCAAGGACTCGAGTCTCGCAATCAAATATGCCTTAGGTTCCTTCTTAAGCCGAGTATCATCCTAAAGAGCTACATCCAGTCACATCATAAGTCGGTCGTACTTCCCTTGGAGCATATCAAACTAGAGCCTCAAGTCAAAGTACACAGGGAATGTTATAGTATCAGATGGCACCAAGGACGAAGAAGAATGAATCCTTTGCTGAGAAATAATATATATTAAGGAAAATATTAGCCACTTGCTCGGATAATATCTACTTACACTCTTGTATTTCCTCTATATATATACCCTATAACCTATGTGGACTATTCAGGGACTCTAAACCTTAGCTTGAATACCAACACCTGTCATAGCCCCAAAATAAACTAACAGAATATAACTAACAAATACAAAGTTATTACAAATGGTTGTTAACAACAAGATCCAAGATCGCAAAGGTTCAGTGTTTGAACAATCCAACACTACAACTATTACAACTCTTATATAAAGCTACCAGTCCTCAAACAAACGCCAACTATACTACCTGAGCTCTCACATAAGCCTCAGCATCTCCACCGGTAGACTTACGAGTAGTCTGCTTGAATCTAACCATACTTGCTAGCTGAAATAACATGAATGAAAAGCAAGAAGTGATCCAAATGCTCAGCAAGGTATATCATAAGACATAAATTAACATCATAGCAATTTATAACTGAAAATTGAGGTGTATGGCATCATTATTCAAGTCAAAATATTTGTAACCAAATCATTGCTCAAAATTATTTTATGACGCTACGGATTACAGCCGGTGATCAGCCGCGAAGTAGTAGCGAACCTTGTTGGGTTCTAAACAATTTTATTGGGATCCCTAGGCATCTTTTAAGCCTAATATAATAAGTGTGAAAGGGACTTGCGTTTTAGTCCAATTCACCAATCTCAATGAAACATTCTTTTATTTAAAGAGCAACTATCTTTTATAAAACTGATGCCAGGGAGAACTTTACAAGGATCTAAACAAAGGAGTTTAAATCATCAATCAAGGATTTGAGTTATGGAACTCTTATCATAATAATTTAACTTCTCACTGGCAGGGTTTTCAAAGATGGACATCAATGGTTTGACAACCAGGGAAGAAAGTATTGAAAAAGAATCATAACATTAATCAACAAGATTAGAGATCTGGAATTTTGAGGGTTATATATGGCATATATCTAGTGACAAAGTTGGGTATGATTATAAGGATTTATGTAAAGAGTTGGTAACTTGGAGGTGTGAGAGTAAAAAGGGATAGCGATTAATCAGGAGAGATTACACAATCAAGACAAATGAAGTATTATAGTTTATAAGGGTATCTCGAAATGGCCAAGACATTCGGTTTAAGTCAAAGGTAGATACTAGGTCGAATTGAAACAAAATAGTGATAAGGGTGTGATTTTTCTTAAGCACATAAATAGACTTAAAGAAAGTCCAATAATCGAAAGCATGGCATAGCATTTGCAATATCTCAATCTAAAATCAGAGTATTTGTAACGATATATCATGGTGACAAAAATATTAATGATCATTATATGAGCATGCTATCATAATTTAAAGGAGTAGTTAGGAACACTTGTAATACATCTTAATAGTTCAGAATAATTCACAAAATATATCTCGAGAGGGTTTAAAGACACTTGCCTTAAGAAGGCTGGACTAACTCTCGTCTTGATGTTGGAAGCAACCGGGAGCACTACTCGACTTTGATGGCAAACTTACTATCTTCTCCTGAGCCTACATAAAAATATTAGACCTCATCAAGATACACTCTCACAAAATCTCCATCCTAGTTGGAAAATTCAAATCATAGTGGCACTTAGGCCTATTTACACGTTCGACTCTTAGTATTCACATAATAGCATCATGTCCCAAGTAGTCATTTAGGAGCACATAACACATTTAGTCACATAACATATTATTTAAAATATAGTGCACTAATAAGTATTGAATGATCTCACCCCACCAACAACTAGTGTGCAAATCTGGAAAATCCAAGTGTCATACTCTAATCCTTCCACCTTAACTCCCACTTTAAAACCAAGATATCAACCTTAACCCAAGCAACCCTACTGCACTAATACCCTCAACTAATGCCTCAACAAGTGGGGAGACCATTCATACACTAATGCACCTCCATGCAAACAATTTACTACAAGCAATTCAAGTTAACAATTTATCACGATTTTGGCTAAACATGAAAGATCATTTATTATAAATTCGACTTTAAACACTTACCCATCACTAGTAATCATGCATATCATCTTACCTTAACTAATTTTAACAAAATAACATGGCAACAACTCTTATTATGCACAAACAAATTTGAATTTCAGGATTTTAATTATGCATGCATGTTTTCGAATATAGTAGCAAAAGTATCATGGTTTTTCATCAAAATCTCATCTTAAAACTAACATGCAAGGCTAGAAATGGCCATAAAATGAATGATCACTAACATGCAAAGAGTTTTATCAAGTTTCTTTTACAAAAATACATAACACTAACACATAAGTAATGTATCTCATGGAGAAGCCTTGGATTCACAAGAATCAAGGTTTTTCTCTTTGAGTTTAAACAAAAACACAACATGCAACCATAAATCATCAACTTTTAAGCATAAGAATCTTTGGTAAGTGAGTAAACTAATCATGGTAAGTAAAATTACACTAAAAGATAGTGAGAGATTGATGAAAAATGGAAGGGAATGGGGGATGGGGGTGTTCGGCCGAGAGGGTGAGGGAGGAGGAGAGAGAAGAGAGAAAAATGGAGTGGAGTGGAGTGGTGTGGTGGAGTGTTGAATTGGTAGTTGATCATATCTTTTGGATTTTTATTCACATGCAAAAGTGAGTGTACAAAGCTTTTACCAATTCACCCCTCTCCCACTAATACACCAAATTTGCATGCAAGGTTAGCTAGGTAATTTGGCTAGTGTAGAATAGTTAGTGGGGTTTGAAATTCCAATGGTACCCTTGTCTTTTTATTGGGAGTAAAATGCATGCATGGGTATCTAGGTAATTTGCTAATAAATAATCAAATTAATTATAGAGAATAAATTTTATAAATAAAAATATAATTTCAAAAATTACAAGAGTGGTGTCATAAAATAGCTTAGAATTTTTTAGAAATTTATAAGATCATTTTTGAAAATTTATTGGTGAAAATATTTTTAAAAATATTTTTTCTCAAAATAAGGAATACACTCTATAAATCACATTTAAGAGCAACTAATACATTTCTTGCTTTCAAAATTCTTAAATAATTTAACACAATTATTATGCATCAATCCAATAACACAAACACATATCCACCAAATTTTTATAAACGACCAAATCATAATTGTAGAATATTCAATTAACTAATACATGAAATACCGATTATAACACATACATAAGATAATTGTGGAACTTCCTCAAAGGCTTACTCCATAGGATACCATTGGATTTTTAGATGTGGGAAAAGAATGAAATTTCTACGGGTATAATTTTTCTCGAAGATTTTAAGACAGCTCTAATGATTCCAGATCATACAGTCACACAGTAGTTTGAACCAATGCTACATTTATCTAGGAATCACAGAGATCAGAAAGGTAGGAATTGTGGAGGTTAGAGAGAATAGTGGGGACATACAAACATCTCAGTTATATGCATTAAAGTTGGAACCTCAAGATAGAATAGAAGAGTTACTGATTGTTGAATCAAAGGAAGCTCAAGAAGATAAAAGTGACTTGTACACCTTAAGGATACTTGAGGGACTGAACAATAGGGCAGTGTTTCACATGTCAGGAAAATTTAGTCACGTCAGATTCACATGAAATATAGAAGCTATATTCAGAGATCAATCCTGTCTATTCGGAAGCAGAGACTCTTAAAGATTTAGTTCAAGAGGTGGTTACAAGACTGAGATTGGGACAGAAACAAGATGTGATAGTTACAACTCTGACAAGATATATGTATCAACTAACTATCAAGTGTTTTTCTACAACAGAACAAGAAGCTTGATAAATAAGGATGAGCAGGGACTCATTTGATGAGTTGAGATAAAGGTGGAATATTTTCATAGGGAAGCATCCAGTCAAAACTTATAGTGCATCGAGAAAGAGTTGGGATGGATCAGATGACGAGAAGAAGTTCATGAATATCTTGCTTTCATAGCAATCTCTGAAGATGGTCCAACTTACATATCTCAGGTTTCAATTTCTTGAACCACTGCAATACTTTTCTCTCAATATTTAATGCATGATAATATCTTAGTGTTTAAATGTTTAATACTCACACAAGCATGATAGCATCACACATAGATAATGTTGAACTAGTTCACTAGAATATTTTTCTGGTAACTAGGATTGATGTTTAACTTGTGCATGTTACTTTATATGATCTTAAAATATGTGTTTGAATATTTGTTAAACATGATTAATTGTTTTAGTGAGATATAAGTTTTCCAGCATATAAGACCTTTATTTATGCTTACTCTCTGTATCCTATTACAATGTAATTTATTCATTTGATCTGAATTGTTTGTTAAGTTGTATTAGTTTATATTTGGATTGATATAGCTAGATGAGATACATCAATATGATTGGACTAGATAGAATTAGTGATTTATTTGTTAAATTTCTGTTTGTTCCATATCATGCCTTTCTTGCTTAATTCTTATGCGTAATATTTCTGCATGAATGTCATGTATTCTTAATTATTAATGCAATGCTTATTTATTTCTATGCCATGAATGCATCTCTTAGTACTTGTATTAATTATAGAAAAGCATGTTTTAGGATTATAATATGGCAAAGACTGTTAATCCTCCTTATGTAAGGTTGGAACCATTTTTCCTTAGCCTAGAGACAAATTTGTCAAGGGTATTAAAATGGAGAAAATGATCAGTCCAAGATAAGAATTAGCATGATAAGATTGCAAATGTTGTTATCTCTGTTTATAGTAAAATCTATGAACCATTTAAACCCAAACTAATAAGTTGGGTATGAAGAAATGTTAATCCATTTGTGTGTGCAAGACATAACAGGTAAATTGATTTAAATGTATTCTTGGTAATTGATACTCAAGGCATATGATTAAAGAAAGAGCCTAAAAAATAAATGTGGTTGACAAAATCTATTCCGTCAATAATCTTTGGAGATGACAGCAAAGGTTTTTGTCACGGGATAAGCTATACAGAAAAAGGGATGTCATCATGCATTAAACAATTGATATCACTGATAACAACTAATCATTGATGTCACTGATAACAATTGAAGCATCTTTCTTGCTGGAGAATCAAGGCATAAATCCTCTAATCAGACGGTTCTGCATCAAAGGACAAAATGTCAATTCAGTGAAGGATTAGTGTCTCATCTGAACCAGGAAGGTTGATAAGCTTGCTCTTCTTAGAGTAAGGAAAATATATGCTCATGGCTAGAATGGAATCTCAAGAAAGATGAAGTCAATGGTTTCTACTATAAAACTTCATCTGATAAAAGTTTAGTTATGGCATTAGAAGCTCTCACGTTTGAACATCAACTCAAGGAACTCTTTTGTGAAAGGGGTTAGTGAGAGGACTGCCTCATCTGGAATTCAGAAAGATGTAATATGTGAGGCATGATAGAAAAGAGAAGTCAAAGACAACATCACATCAAAGTTAAGATATACCTTAGTGATGATTGATGACTACTCTTAACACAAATTTGTTGTTCGTGCATTCTCAGGACAAGACATCATAGATGGTGATTGATCATATCAAAGAAGATCAAGCTAGGAGCAACTGTAAAAGAAATGATCTTGTGGTCAGTAATGGGACTGAATTCAAGAAGCAATTCTGATTAATATCTGTAAACATTAAAAATATTATGAGACATATTCAGCACTGGAGCTCCGTATCAAGATGGAGTGGTACAAGGGAAGAATCGGAACTTGATTAAAGCAACGAGGACAATGTTAGGCTAATCAAGACTTTTTAAATACAAAAGGGATGGAGCAGTCAATACATTTTGTTACAAGGAAGATCAGGCCTTGATAAGGATGTATACATGAAGACCACGAATGAGTTAACGGCCAATAGAAGCAAACACTAGATAACCTGAAAGTGTTTGGAGAGAATGTTCTACAGAAGAAAACAATAAAATATTTTCAATTGTTTGAAGATCTTGACATTTGCAGCTAAGACTAGTTAGAATATTTTCCATGGCTACTCAGTGGAGTCTACAATCTACAGGGCATTTGTGGTTGATCAACAGAAGAAGATTGAAAGTCTAAGTCCATAGTTCAACAACTCCATGCTCCAAGTTGTTACAGGAGAAATTAATGGTATTGATTATTCATATCCAAGCAGTGGAATGGCAGTGTATAACAAAACTCATTACTTCAATTAAGCCAGTCAACAAGGGTAAGGATTTTCAGGAAATCCCAGCAATAGCTTAGGGGGAGCAAAAGAAGGATCAACTAGTCAGACACAACACCACATTGAACATCAAGAGGACACTACAAGAACATATCTGCTAAGACAAAGGGTTTGATGTCAATATTATCCCCAAAGTCTAGTTCTTAAATGATCCAGATGGTGGAGTAATGATCAGTAGGGCTACTGAGCATGAATGATTATTTCTCTAATTTTCTATCTGAAGAAGAAACTAAGAAAGTTACAAAAGCTCTGATAGATCCAGATTGATTGGGTGATTGTAAAACAAGATGAACTCAATAAGTCAGTAAGCAGATTGTAGGGAAACCGGTATCCAAACCAAATGACAATATAGTAATTGGTACAAGGATAACCAAAAGTCAAACTGGATGACAATGGCATTCTTACGAGGGACAAGGCCAGACTGAATACTAGGTTATTATCTAGAAGCAGTATCTAGCAGAAAGCACCTGTGACGAGACTTGAGGATATTATGACATATCAGGCACCTGATGCACATTCAAACTTGGAATTGGACTTTAGTTGATTTATACAAGTGTACTCCTAATTGGTGAGTCAAAAGAGGAAGTCAATGCACAATAGTTCATGGACTTTACAGTAGCAGATCAATTGGACTCTGTATATTTCTTCTTCACAAGCTCACTTCAGGTTGGTATGAACTAGTATACTATTCAAGCAATCTTGAAGGAGATGGTATGACACTCTAACTAAAGTTACATTTTAATATGAACTACTAGAGTCATCATATTAATAACTCTCTTATCACTAGGCACAAACATATAATTTTATATGTGTAGCGATATAATGCTAATGTTATATATTGGTCTACTAACAAAAACTTATGCAAGATTATTTGCTAAGTAATTGCAGAGTAGGTATGGAAGAGCGTGTTGGAAAAGTTGCAAATCTATTTGGAATTACTACAAGTAAACCAAAAGAGTGATGGCAATACAAGTAAGTTAAGGATCATTTGAAGATGTAAAATTTTGAAAGATTTTGAACATGCCAAGACTACTTACCAACAGAAACCACTTAAGTTTGATCAGTGCAACTCAGATAACAATGACAAGCTATAGAGGTATGACAAGCTGACTCTTTTACTCAAATTCTAGGCAACATGTAGTATTCTCAAGATGCCAAAGTGTAAGGTTCGAAGTAGATCCTAGAGAATACAATCTTATAGTTGTTAACAAGTTTACTAAGTATCTTACGGGACTACCAAATCTTGGATTAAAGTGCCCTAAAGATATTATCCTTAACATGTTTGGCTTTATAGATATAGGTTACGCAGGTTGTAAGAAAGATAGGAGAAGCATCTCTGAAGATGTCAGCTTAGGTGACAGGAGAAGCATCTCGGGAAGCTGTCAACTTCATCGAAGAAGATTGATTTCTTGTTATGATATGAAACAACTTCAAATCCAACAACTATGTGGAACACTCTATGACAAGGCACCTTCACACCAGGTATCATTACTTTCGAGAGCATGTCTTTTAGTCAAAGAGTCACTTGTAAAAACATTTATTAAATCACTTGTTAAAGTTAATCTTTGAAGATTGGTTTGTAAATGTGGGATATCATTCATTGCATTTTAGTTGGAAATCCCATTTGTAAGAAATTCTTAATATAAGTTCACAAGTATTAAATCTTCAATATTTAAAGGACTTGTGAATTTATCAGTAATCCAGTACCTCGTACTTAGTGCTACTATCTTGATTATCATGATTACAATGTCATATACATTTGTGGTAGTTAAGTATTATAACATTAAGTTTGAATATTATTTTAATTGTAATAAAATAATATGCAGCATAGTTATTTGTATCATGTACAAATAATTGTGATACTTTTAGCATTAGTGATTATTTAGAATTTTTGTTCTAAGTAATCAATGCTTATTATAAAATCACTTATACTGAAAGTTGAAGTATTTTCTAAGTTATGTGTATAAAACTCTCAATATTTTATATGCTTAGAAATTATTTCTAAAATTACTAATTATCCAGAGAGTGATTGCCATGTATATAAGTCATATATCCTATTGGTGATTATTCAAGGATAATTATAAATATTTAAGTACTAGTATATAATTCATAGATATTTAGTATTTATTTATTTAATATTTACTTTGGGTAGTTTGGATTATGGAAATTGAAGCAATTCAATGATTTTAGTTGCTCCATAATTCAAACTAACTTAAAATAAATAAGCAACATGATTGATTATAACTAAATTTGTCAACAATTGATATCTAGTATATTGATTGTAACTTATGTGTTACAAGTTAATTATGAGATTTTGGTTTTAGTGAATTTAGCAATGTTTACATCTCAAGAATTCACTGAAATCAGAATCATGATTGTAGCATGATTAGTTGTGTACTAATTTTTGACTTATATCAGTTAATGATATTCTGTTAAGAGTTTAACTAAGAACTAATTGTGAAGTATTAGTATTTGTGGCATTGCTTAGAACTCCTCTAAGTAATCAATGCTTATCCTCAACCACTTATACTAATATAAACAGTGTGAAAATTCTATTAAGTATAACTATGGTTATTGTGTTTGATGCGTTATTAGAAGTAAACATATGTTGCCTACTTAGAATAATTTTTATACTTATCTGAAAATTCCTAAATACTTTGGTAATAGATGCAATACTCAATGGACCAATGTATATGGAACTTAGAATGTTTTTCAAAGATTGCAGACAAGAAAATGTTGGTTAATGTTGCTTTATTTATCAAACCAATGTCGTTTGAGATAGTACAGTTGTTAGGAGTTAACAACTATATAGTATATAAAATTGAATGCTAATGTCTATATGATATATATTTGGTATTTAATTCATTAATATCTTATCTTAATATATTTGAATTATGATGTTAGACACTCCATGTCAAATCAGCTTCATGAATTAAGTTATATTAAAATGATGTGCAACATAATTATTGGTATCTAAAGTACTTGACAAGTATCATTCAATGATATATTGTTGATATTTATTGCAGATAATTGTAAGATTTTAAGTTCTAGTGGATTTATATGCTTTGCTATATCTGAAAGATTCATTATAAGTTGAAATCAGCAGTATAGTCATTCTTATTAATATTATTTATCAATAACCCATGTTGTTGGTAATAATTTTATAAAAATAAATTATGGAGCTTTTGACATGAATGATAATTGCTTAGACTTTACCCTAAGTGATCAATGCTTTTACAAAAACTCATTCATATTGAAAGACAAAATCTTTCTTTCTCTTCTTAATACTGTTAGGTCACGAGTCTGTGTCTTTTTCATATTAAAAGACATAATTATTTATCTTTTTATGCATACCTCTAACAATATTAAAAGAAAAATCAAACTTCTTTCTATTATCAAATTGCTTATTTCATAAAAATATTTGTGAAATCACTATTGTACATCATTTCTCTCAAAAGATTAAATGCATAATTTTCATTCATTATAGATCTTAAGTGCTATTTATCTCTATATTGCCATATATTCTGTGATGCAGGTTCAGCCTCCAATGGCCTTCTTTCATTGATAGTCATGAGGTTGAAAACCCACAACTTTTATCCCAGAATGTAAAGACAAACACAGAAACAGAACCAACCAACACTCTCTTACCACTAGAATGAAGTATGAATGAGCGTGAGGGAGAAAGTGCCTTAGTGCATCACATAAGGAAGGTTCTGAAGTCAACCCAGCAGCTTTGTCTCCTACAAAGTTGAGTAGTAGTTTTAAAACTGAGGCAACTGCTAGCCCCCATATATTTTCTCAAAAAGATGTAATGGCTGAAAATGTACACAAACAATTACTAGATTCATCCTCTCAGCGGGGTGCGTCTATTGAAATTTGCCTGTTGGTCGGGGTATCCGATGTAGTGTCACCACCTCAAACACAAACTATTCTTGATGCACAAGGATATGTTATACACATAAAGGAAGAGTTGACGGAAACAAGAGTTTCGACCATTTTAAGGTCATATTCGATTGTTCAAGGTTCTTTACTAGACCAATTACCTTTACAGGTGTTAGGAGAGAATAATGATCCAATAGCCATATGTCAGTGGTCAGTGTCTACCTCCCCGGGATTGAATCTCCTGGATGCATCTGCGTATAATGGATCTGTCATAGACACAGATTGGAAACTTATTGACAATGATTCAGATTTACCTGATAAGTTACAACGGAATGTCTTCATAAACATTGAAGAGAACTTTGATCTTTATGCTAAATTTTTTGGATCATTTTTTACCTTCCCAGAGTCAAATATGGAATTCTCAACGGGAACTAGCATCTTGTAGATTATGACTTAGATTCATCTGACGATTCTAACGAGGATAGAGATTTGCAAACTCCCATTGCACCACATATTACCTCCTTAAGGATGGCTAAGGTGATTTTCCTTGCAGGTACACTTGGATTTTGGAGCTATGAGATGAGTGATACACTTGTGAGAATGAGTGTAAACACGAGTGGAGAGAAGAGTGAAATACTTGTGAGGTACACAAAACAGAATCACACACTTACAGTGAGAAAGAAAGAGAAACACCAAATCCCACTCCCTATCCCTAAACATGGTTCTTGAAACTTCAGGATCTAACTAGGGATTCAACTTGATACTTCACCTCAAATATGTTTATACTGGAACCTAACTCTTAGGGACCTAACGTATACAAATTGGATTCGAATAGTTGGGCCTAACAATTGTGATCTAACACTTGGGAGATATAAGGATATTGGGACGGTTAGTTAACAGGATGATCAATAGTGAAGCCATTTTTGCAGCATTTAAAGTGACATGGTTGATCAAACTATGACTTGTTATTTTTTTTCCAACCAAGTGAAATATGAGAATCCTTTCAGAAAAAAGCATACATTCCTTCTCTAAGGGGGAGATAAAAGCTTAAATAATAGTTTGGAGGATTCCTCAACTAAGGGGGAGAAATAGCAGGGAGGATGAAAAAGTAAAGCACATGTAAAATACACTACATCATTGTTGTTTGAAACCATGGATCCTATTGTACTAGAGAGGTGGTAAACACGAAGGTGATTTCCTAGTGATCAGAAGAAATGGATTGGTTCATCAATGTTCTTCACAAGGGGATAAGCTGTTTTCCAAAAGGGGAGTACCATTAGTTTTTATCTGCAGATCCAATTGTACGGGAGAAATGGTAAATGAAGGTAATCTTCTTTAAGAAGTTGATTCTCATAGGGGGAGAAACAAGAGAGATATGTGCTTCTCAACGGGAAATATGGTTGTACAAAAGAAATTGCTGATGATTACTTCAATACTGAGAAGTGTTATCTAACAGAGATTTGAAGAACCAAGGAAATGAAGATGAAACTACTTGAAGATTAGTTCAGTGCTAGAGGAACAAGCATCTTTCATTTCAGTTACTCAAGAAATCTGAAAATGCAGAATTTGATCCAGAAAATCATTAACATTATTTGCAAGTCCTGGTACTTTACTTTTTCTAGTTGTTAGTTGAGTTATCCTCTTTATTTAATTTGTTTGTTAGATTTAACAATTAAATAGGGGGAGATTGTTGGTGAGACTACGTAACTGTATGAACAGTATACGTGATAACTCAACACGAGAACAACACTAGAACAGGACATGTAAAAAATACTACGTCTACATAAGAAATCGGGAAGAAATGAAGACAAGGAAAATGTTAGATATATTTGAGATGTCATGTCTAATCTGTTGTGTTTAGTTTCGGAACTTAATATTAGGACTTACTGGAAATCAGAACTTACTGAAGTCAAAACTTATATCAGAACTTAAGGCCGTCAGGATTTATATCAGGACTTAAGTGCGGATACTTCAGATAAGGAATGCAGCTGATTTACAGGAGAGGATCTGGACTAAAACAAAAGTAGATATGTATGAAGAGTTGGACAGCTGGAAGACTTGTAGAAGATAATATCTGATTGATATATTTTAGGAGACAGAATTATATTCCATATTAATCAGAAGATATCTTGTAACTGTGTACTATATAAACACAGCTTAGGGTTTACACTACATGTGTTATTATTCACGAGAAAGATTATTTATTGTAACCTAGCAGCTCTTAGTGATATTATTCATCACTGAGAGAAAACAATTGTTCTATTGTAACAGAGTTTATTATATTGAATATACTTGATTACTGTTACATACTTGTGTTGATAAATCAATTTGATTGTACAAACACTATATTCAACCCCCTTCTATAGTGTTGTGTGATCTATCAAGTGGTATTAGAGCCTCTCTGTTGATTTACAAACAGTGAGATCCAGTTTACAATCATGTCTAAAGAAACACAAACTCCACCTAAGCCCACCAAAACTCAAGATACTCAAAATAATCAAACTCACAGTCGATATGAGAGTATTAGGGTTCCCATACTGAGAGCATCTGAGTATCCTATATGGAAGGTAAAGATGGCTATATTTCTGGAAGCCGCAGATCCAGAATACCTTGATAGAATTAATGATGGACCATATAAGCCTACCAAGCTTTCTGTTGCAGTTGTTGATCAACCAGCAAAGATAATACCAAAGGAGAAAAACGAGTACACAACTGAAGACATCTCGTCTATTGCCAAGGATGCAAGGGTAAGGCATCTGCTTCATAGTGCAATTGACAATGTTATGTCAAACAGGGTAATTGGATGCAAGATTGCAAATGAGATATGGGATGCTTTGGAGACAAGATTTCAGGGATGTGATGCAATCAAAAAGAACAGGAAGACTATACTCACACAAGAGTATAAGCACTTTGACTCAAAAGCTGATGAGTCATTAACTGATTTATATGACAGGTTTGCCAAACTCTTGAATGATCTGTCACTGGTGGACAAGGAATATGATCTTGAAGATTCAAATCTAAAATTCCTTTTAGCTCTTCCTGAAAATTGGGATTTGAAGTCTACTACCATATGAGACAACTATGACCTTGCTGAAACTACTCTTGATGAAATTTTTGGTATGCTCAAGACTCATGAACTTGAGATGGATCAAAGGAGAAAAAGGCATGGAAGAAAGTCAAAGACAGTTGCTCTTAAAGCTGAGGAGGAATCTCCTAAAGTGGTTGTCTCAAAGAGGGGCAAAGGAAAGGCTCTCATCATACAGTCTGATTCAGAGTCATCATATTCTGATGATGATGATTCAGAATCTGAAAATATGTCTGAAATGGATGTTGATGCAGAGATGATGCAACTGTGTGCTCTTATGGTGAAGGGTGTGGCGCCCCAAAACCCGGGGTCAGGAGTCTCGGAAGCCACTCCATCTAAACTCGCACAACTCACACTACAATATATAAATACTCACGCTTCACGACCCCACACATAACACACACACTTACAGGTTATTGTCTTGGAAACGAACCATCATTACTAGAGAAATTTTATTACAACCCAATATAATTAGTCTTACCGGGGAGTGACCTTTAGGTAAGGTTAGTCCGCCGGCCAAATATAAGTTTCTTATTTCTTATCTTACATTAACCATACTTATAAATAAGCCGAACTATAAACAACTGAAAACTAATCCAGCTTATTCTGACTACCTGAGGTACAGCACCAAACAATCTACGGAACAACTGGCCATTTCCTACCCGTTTCCTGGCTGTGGTTCTCATGGCAGGCATCTTGATTCACTGTTGTGTTGTGTCAATTTCAGAAAACAAGTGTGAGCTATAATGCTCAGCATAATAATGTACAGTATGAAAATGACTGTATGATAACATCATATATTATATATATGTTTTATTCGAAAATAGTTTTTCCTTGGTGTCACACACCTTTTTACGAAAAAAAATTCTTTAAGGGGTTTTTATAACCTGCAAATACCTTAGTTGTAATCCCAGCACCTAGGCTTGGGTTACGGTATTGCATCTCAATTCCAATTGGAAGAATTTGGACATTCACTGGAGCCACCGCATACGATGATCAGTCGTACTACGGAAGTAACCTTTTGTACTAGTAAAAGGACGAAACCGTCATCTCTCGGGTATCACCCTGGCCGTATTCGGGCTACGTGTCCCATTTTCGGGTATGCACATACTTCACAAGTTCCTGAGTACACTGAGTACCTTCGCCTGTGGTACCTTTGGTAGCCCATCTAGCACACATAGTACCAGAGTCTACCCCTTCATTGTCCTTTAAAAGAATTCTATCAATCTCGAGAACTCGAACCACATCGAAGTTCCCCAAGCGTTTTGCTTGTTGATAGAAATAGCTTATCTCTTTAAAATATAAGTGTATATATATTTATATACGTACTTCCGAGAATTTCGGAGGAAGTACTAAGGATAGTTGACCGTTGTCAACAGATAATTAATAAGGGGAAAAGTTTCTTCTCGAAACTATATTCAATATAATAATAAGTCGGGATAATATTCACCGACGATCTGAAATTATTTGAATAATATTTCTAAATCAGAAAGTATGTTTTATATCAGGATTTATGATCTTTAAATCAATGACAATCCTTTAATAAATAATAACTAATAAAATAATAGTCTATAATTAATAAAATGATAATTGATATTAATCATACCTCGAATGAGTTTACTCTCTAAAAGATTTATTTAAATAATATTCCTCAACTAGTTTGTGTTTACATAATTAATAATCTATAATGATTAATCGGGTTTGAATAAATAAACGTTGAAGTATACTACTCCTATAATAAAGGAATATGTATATAATATTTATTATCTGAATCAATAAAATATAGTTGAGGGAATATGCTCGTTGGGAAATCGTTTTAAAAGTTCGAGGTGTTTTAATGTTTCGTAAATGGAAGATGAGTCCCTTTAAAACGTACTATTATGGACTTATACATATCCTATAATATCTCCGGAATGATTTGCGGGTTTTATCTTAAATCCCGACCGACCCTCGGTCTTATATAATATGTCGCGCTTAAAGCGAAATAACATTTCACGATATATACTTATCGTACAACATCGCTATATTATGCGAAAATTCAACAACTACGTATCATGGCAAACATGGTATTTAAGCGATGATAGTAAAACAATCCTTTCACAACACATCAGTAAAAATGGAGTTGGATTTGTAAACTTGCCCGGGTATCTCGAGGTGGAGGATGCTCTAGATTCCGCTCGGAAATCTATAACCATAAATATAGTTCATTTTGTTAGGTTCCGTCCTAATTTACGGTAACTCGCACTCATGTGCTACTCATTATATACCCTCTCAAATAATACTACCCTTAACATTTCTTTTAAGTCATAATCACTTTATGGTCACTTCATTTTCCTAAGTATCTTGAGTTCATTCTCATTATCGTTGTCGGCTCCGCTTAAAGATTCTTACGGTTTCTACTCGCGCGGTCTCGGCTCCGACATTTTTATAAAATTTAGAAATCATTATTTTCACTTGAAATTTTTATGACAGTTAGGAAACTCAATATTTTACTCTCTGAAAACATTTCATGATTTATGAATACATTTAAGTCTATCCTTTATATTTTCAAAGTTTGTAATTCGTAGCAGTTTTTGTCGCGTAAATCACTTTTACTAAAACGATCATAACTTTTGATCCGTAAATAGGAATCAAGTGATTCAAGTGCCTAAACGATCCTTATAACATTTTATATCCTAAGAAAAGGTTATTTTTCAAGAATCTACAGTTTACAACTTCAGGACTTTCTGCAGAAACTTAAAGTTACGATTTGTTGGTTTTAACGAAGTTACGTTAACGATCGGGGTTTCGTTTACGCCTTAACTATCAACACAACCACCAACAATCATCATATCATCATCAACATACAAACTCCTCTCAAGAACATCATGTTCTTGAGGCAACAATAACCAACCTTAAATCTACTTAACTTAATCATCAAGATTTCATCAATAACACTTAGTAAGCTAGGTTTACTACCACATACTAAATGGATCTTAAAAATGAACCTTCAATAAAGTTAGGCCAAAGATTTTTACCTTTCCTGAAATCTTGAGATGTGTTCTTGAGGATGGTGGAGGCTTGGAAGTGCTTGGTATGATTTTTAGAACCTAAAACTGCCATTAAAATCAAGAAACCAAAGAGAGGTTACTATTCACACTATTCACTAGTGAGTTTCTTGAATTTATTCCACCCATCAAACCTTGATAAAAAGAGATGAAAGATTTTTCTTACCTTAGTTTAGTTGCTAGAAGGCTTGGGAATTAATTGGGTGATTTTACAAGAACTAGAGCTTGGAGTTTTGAATTCCCATTTCCCTTTTTTCTTCAAATTGCCGAATGGAAGCTTTGTGGGGGGGGGGGGTATTTATAGCACTTGGTTGCTTCTCTTGGATGATTTCTAGGTTACTTCTTGGAAGGTGACTTCATATCTTTGCAACTTGATTTTATTCTTCCTAGGATAGCATTCTAGGTTTATTCTTTGTTGCCAAATCTATGGACATATCTTTGTAGCTTGCTAGCTTACAAGCTAAACTACAAGGTTAGCTTCTTAGCACACTATTTGCTAGCTAGCTTGGTCATCCTATGGTTAGCTTACTATTTGATGAAGTAGCCATGGTTACTTCCTTACCATGGTTTAGTTAGTGCGTTACGTTTAATTAATCATTTACGCGTTCGCTCGGTTACTTAACGTTCTCCGTAATACTAACTCGTAAATGGTTCGCAATGTAATTCCTTTCGTATTTATTTCTTATATTTTTATTTATCCTACTTGAATATAAATCCGTACGATTTTAATCTCGTAATTATATTGTGATTCCCGTAATCCTCGATAAGTTGTAAATACGGTCATTTTTCAAAGTTCGTTTTCTTCGAAAACTAATAGCGTTTACATACACTCATTTGGTGCGTATAGTCGTAATATCAATTCCGGAACTCATTTTCTCATGCACTATATAGTGTGGGCTCAAAAGTTTTTCCCGTCTGTCAGGGTTACTATTCATTAAACGTTTTACAAGGTCTCAAAAATTCGAGTTATTACAAAGGGTATCACAAAGATTGCCTACAAGAAATTCAGAAAGGGCAAGAAGTTTTCCGGGAAAGGTGGAAGTTCTGAAAAGAAAGGGTTCAGAAAGTCTGAAGGCAAAGGAGGAAAGTCTGACAGAGGAGACAACTCAAATGTCAAATGCTACAATTGTGGTGAAAGAGGCCACATCTCTCCTGACTGCAAGAAAGGAAAAGGTGATAAAGGCCAGGCACTTATCACAAAGAAGAAAAACTGGGCAGACACTTCAGATTCTGAAGATGAGGTGAACTATGCCTTAATGGCAAATGTTGATAGCAGTTTTGATGCTGTTGAATTGAAGGTACCTCAATCAACTCTTTCTTTTCATACTGATGATATTTCTGAGCTAAGATTATATCTGAAAACCATGTTCATTAGTTTTAGAGATCAGACTTTAACAAATGAAAGATTAACATCTGAAAGTCTTGCTCTTAGAAACAGAAATGACTACTTAGAAAAAGAGTTAGTTATGTTCCATCAAACTCAGAAAGAAAGAGATGAGGCTTTGTATGTTAGAGATGAAGTGCTAAAATTGAATAAATCTCTTAAATTTGAACTGGAAAAGGAAAAGGAGATAATTAGAACTTGGACTAACTCTGGAAGAACAATTCAGAAAATCTTAGAAAATGGAAATTGGAAAGAAGGTCTAGGTTACCTAGATGATAAAGAAGAAAAGGAAATTGTGTCATCTAAACCAAACTTTACCAAGAAAGCTGAAAAACCTAAAGTTAACCCTGTTAAATTTGTAGCAAAAACTGATGTGTCAAAATCTGAAAAGATGAATGATTCCAAAATAGAAGTCAAAGAAAAGTCAACTTCTGACAAATTAAAACAAGACAAACCAGCTTCATTAAACATAGGTTTAATGACTAAGAAGCAGCTTAAGCATAAACTGATAGAGATTAAAAATATGAACAAGGTAAAGGAAGCTAGGAAAATAGGAATGGAAAGGAAGGTGTGAATAAAAGCAATAATAATATGCCTGTTCTAATGCTCCTAGAAAGAAATTCTATAATTGTGGAAACTCTAACCATCTTGCTTCTTTTTGCAGGAAAAATAAAGATATAAACTCTTTGCCTCCTAGATCAGGAGTTAAGAGTCAGTCTGTTAGGTTTAAACCACAAAATCCTTGTTTTCATTGTGGTAGTTTATGGCATTCTATTTATACTTGTAAGGAATGGCATAGTTTGTACTATGATTATTATCAAATAAAACCTTATTTAAAAAAAGTTAGTGCAATTCCTTCTAGTGTAAATTCTGATGCAAAGTCTGACATAAAGTCTGATAAAAAGCATGTTAGCATAAATTCTGAAATTAAATCCGTTGTAATGCTAACAAACTTAAAAAGGCCAAAGGATCCAAGCAAGTCTGGGTCCTTAAAACTAACCAATAGTGGTCTTTGTGATTGCAGGGCAACAGGAAAAACATCCTGGTTCTGGACGGTGGATGTTCAGTACATATGACTGGAAATAAAGCCCTGCTATCAGACTTTATGGAGAAAGCTGGCCCAGGAGTTTCTTATGGAAATGGCAATATGGGAAAGACTCTGGGATATGGCAATATCAATATTAGGAATGTCATCATTGAATCAGTAGCTCTTGTCTCAGGACTTAAACACAATCTGCTAAGTGTGAGTCAAATCTGTGACAGAGGTTATCATGTGGATTTCTTTGAAGAATACTGTGAAGTTGTAAAAGGTTACATACATGGTAATATATATGAAGCCATACTTTCAACAAACTCTGATGGTTCTGCAATCTGTCTGTTAAGCAGAGCATCAATTGAAGAAAGCTGGAACTAGCACAAGAGATTCTATCATTTTAATTTCAACGACATAAATGAGCTAGTAAAGAAAGATCTTGTGAGAGGACTGTCAAAATCAGTATTTGCTCCTGATGGTCTTTGTGACTCATGTCAAAAAGCAAAACAAAGAAAATCTTCATTCAAGAGCAAAACTGAATCCTCAATTCTTGAACCTTATCACTTACTACATGTTGATCTATTTGGTCCAGTCAATGTCATGTCCATTGCAAAAAAAGAAATATGCTATGGTTATGGTGGATGAGTTCACAAGATACACTTGGGTGTATTTCTTGCACAAGAAGAATAAAACTGCATCTACTCTAACTGATCATGTCAGACAGCTGGATAAGTTGGTCAAAGATTCTGTTAAAATCATAAGAAGTGATAATGACACAGAGTTCAAGAATTCAATCATGGAAGAGTTCTGCAAAGAGCATGGAATAAAGCAAGAATTTTCTGCACCTAGAACTCCACAGCAAAATGGAGTTGTAGAAAGAAAGAACAGGACTCTTATTGAAGCTGCACGAACTATGCTTGATGAAGCAAAGCTACCAACCTACTTTTGGGCTAAAGCTGCTTGTTTTACACATAATGTTATACTCATAAACAAGCATGGAAAAACACCATATGAGATGGTGAAGAAAAAGAAGCCAAATCTGAAATATTTTCATGAATTTAGATGTAAGTGTTTTGTTCTTAAGACTCATCCTGAACAGCTGTCAAAATTTGATCTAAAAGCTGATGAAGGAATTTTTGTTGGATATCCACTTTTCACAAAAGCCTTCAGAGTCTACAATTTAAGAACAAGAGTTGTCATGGAATCTATCAATGTATCTTTTGATGATAAAAAGATTACTGGACTTGAAGATTTCAATGATCATGATCAGCTGAGATTTGAAAATGAAAATTTAAATTCTAATTCTGTAAATTCTGATGACTTAAATCCTGATCCTGTAAGTTCTGATATCATTGAAAATGTGGTAACTACTCCAAGGGAAAATGTACCTATTCAGGGGGAGCAATCTAATGATCCTACCACATCTCAAGACTCTCAAGAAGCATCAGAACCTGTCACTGGTTCTTCAAGTTCTGATTCATCAAGTTCTGATGAGCCAAATTCTGATAATTCTGGAAACTCTGATTCTTCAATTCCTGAAGGATACAACTCAAATTCTGAAATTTCAGAGAGCATAACTTCAGGGGGAGCATCAGAAAATGCTGATGGAGACAGCATCGATCATGGGGGACGATCCAGTTCTAGAAATCAACTTCCATCTGTAAGGAAGTGGACTAAATCACACACACCTGACTTAATAATTAGAGATCCTGAAGCAGGTGTCAGAACTAGAACAACAACATCAAATGAATGTCTCTATCATTCCTTTCTATCTCAGACTGAACCAAAAAAAGTGGAAGAAGCTCTTCAAGATGCTAATTGGGTGCAAGCAATGCAGGAAGAGTTAAATGAATTTGAAAGAAATAAAGTCTGGACCCTAGTGCCAAGACCAAAGAACAGATCAATTGTTGGCACAAAATGGGTGTTCAGAAACAAAACTGACAGTGATGGCATAATTACAAGAAACAAAGCAAGGCTGGTTGCTAAAGGTTACTCTCAACAGGAGGGTATTGACTATGATGAAACATTTGCTCCAGTTGCTAGATTGGAAACCATAATAATATTTTTGGCTTATGCTGCTCACAAGAAGTTTATAGTCTTTCAAATGGATGTGAAAAGTGCTTTTCTCAATGGAGAACTGGAAGCTGCCAATTTCTTGGAGGCAGATTGGTATCTTGGTTTAGCAAGAAACAGAAATCAATTTCCACATCAACTGCAAAACCAGAATATATTACTGCAGGAAGCTGTTGTGCACAGATTCTTTGGATAAAGAATCAGCTACTGGACTATGGGTTAGAATTTTCTAAAATACCCATTTACTGTGATAATCAAAGTGCTATTGCTATGATAGGTAATCCAGTTCAACACTCAATGACAAAGCATATCAGCATTAAGTACCATTTCATAAGGGAACATGTGATGGAAGGTACAGTGGAATTGCATTTTGTCCCAACAGATCAACAACTAGCAGATATCTTCACAAAACCACTATGTGAAGCTAATTTTACAAGACTGATAAATGAACTTGGAATGGTTTCAAGTTCTTTCTCAAAATCTGTTTAGTTTTTGTTCTCATGCATCAGACTTTATGATCAGTGTTTACAGATTGTCTTATCTCCATGTAATCTCTGCTTAAAATGTATCATATTAAATACTGATTGTTATTTGATGTGATTCTATATACTCTAATAGTGTTTTAAATGTTCTGTGACTATTCAATCCAATAAGGATTATTTTTCTAGATGTTGACTTAATAGTCTTTAACAAACTATGTATCCCATGTTTGAATTAGTTGTTTATGTGGAAATCAATAACACAAGCAAACTATGATTTTTATCTTAGTCAAATTTACTTTGTGTATCTTATTACTAAGTCATAAACTAGATTATTGCTTCTTATCTGTCAAATTCTGAGATGAAATACATGCTTGATATGCCTCACTTATCTGAAGAAATCAAAAGAAAAGAAAAATTGAAGTCAGGTACTCCTTTGAGATCTAGAGTAAATATGTGAAAGGGAAGACCCAAGTGCATTGCTGGTATTAAGTTATATGCATTAGAAAAGAAAATAAATTTTTCTTGGTGACTTTTCACATTCTCTGATTACTGGAGAAATATTCTGATAATAGCATAAATTCTGATAGCAGTTGTGACTCATTTACACTGAGAAGCCACTGTAAAAAGAATGTCAAAAGATGCATAAAATGAGCACAAACAGTTGAGGTGGACTCGTACATAAATTTATTCTATAGTAGACTTCAAAATTAAAGACAGATTTTAAGTATTTTTCTTAGTTATGCCTTATTTCTAAGATATCTAAAGTTTATCAAACTTTAATCTTTATCTGATCATTTATACATACATACACTCTCACTCCATATGAATGATGAAAATTACCGTGGTGATCAAGTTGTTTCAGATAAACAGTTAAGTATTATTTGTATAAATTCTGAGGACAAGTTCTGATGAAAGTTCTGATGATTAAACTCTGAAAAACCAGTCAGTATTTTTGTGAAGAATCACATAAACAATCATTCACTTTTTGAGTACAGAAGCCATGTTCTGATGACCGTTAAATTCTGATAATAGTCAAGTTCTGATGCAAATCCTGATGGAAACTCTGATGCTTATGTGGCATTATTTAATTACAGCTTATTTTAGTATTTACTGTAATGGTTATATTTTGTCAGAAAATAATTAAGTGAGATAAAAACAGTGATAATCATTTGGTTAATGGGTTGCGTATTTGTTTTGGTAACAGCATGTGAGCAATAATTACTGAACATTTACCGTGCCCACTCATTATTTGTTTTGACTATTTCCATGTTGTCAGGTGTAAAAAGTATGTTCTGCTTCACAAAATTAGCCGTTGTCACGTGGGGTGTATAAATAAGAGAGTTAAAAGATATTACAATATTTTACCTACTATTCTTATTTTTTAATCTCTCTTATTCTCTCTCACTCTCTAATATTCTCTGAAGCTATTTCTTACAGGCATTTTATCAAACACCTTTCGTACACATAACTTTCACTTAATTTCTTACAGAAATCGCACCCAAGGACATCATCTTTAATGGAGCCAAGTTCATCCCCAACAACTACATGGTTATTCTTAGCAAGGATGATGCTCCATCAGATCTTCATTTTATTCAAGACTTTCTGGCTCGAAGTGAGATTGGGTATGCTTTGACCCAACCATAATTACTCTCAGGAACTCAAATACTGGAGTTTTGGAGGAGTGGAGTTTATGATGATGGTGGTGAAGCTGGGTCCCCAAGTATCATTTTTACAACAGCGGAAGATGAGCATCTGGTAACATTGTCAACAGTTCGACAAGCTTTGCACTTACCAGAAAATTGCACTTTCAATGCTCAGATTGAGGAGCCACTTCTACAGGGTATGATGGACAATCTTGGCTATGAGAAAGGTTTGGCCAAGATGGGACAACTGAAAAGGCCATACATCAGAAAGGAGTGGAGCTACTTCTTTGACTGCATCACCAGAGCTTTTGCCAACAAATGCTCGAATTTTGATGCCATTCCAATTCTGAATCAGCAAATAGGATATGCACTTCTAAATCAAACTCACTTTGATTATGCTACTGCTATTCTTGGTTTTATTGGGGATAGGATGAATGAGGACCTAAATACTGTGTACTTTGCTAGATTTTGTCAATTAATTTACAGTTTTTGTTGTCCTGATAAGCCTCAACACTATAGTGAGACAATTCAACCTTTTAAACTTGCTAAAAGGGCCTTCACAGACTTATTTTCTACTGATAATAAGAAGAATATACTAAGACCCCTCCAAATTCCTACATCAGTAATACAGTTCTTAGTAAACTCTGACCCAAACACATACTCACCCAAATTTCCTGAAGTTGCACCCTCTCAACCTCCATCAGCACCTACAACCAATGCTCAATCCTCTCAACCACAACCCCAATCTACCATTAGAACTTATTTCCAACCTGCACAATCTTCTCAAACACAACCATCAGCACCTACTACCAAACCAACCTCTGGTACTTCCCAAAAAGTGCCAGTTGTAAAATCTTCAAGAGCAAAATCTATTCCTAAATCTCCACCAAGGAGAAGAAGGATGATTCTTAGAGATGAATCAGATGAAGATGAACAAGTACAGGTTCCCACATCAGAACCTGTAGAGTTAGAAACTGAAGCTGAGGGTTCTAAAATTTTAAAAAGGAAAAGAACTTCAAGTTCTGATGCTGCTCAAGCAACTCCTCCACCATCCAGAAGATCAAAGAAGATGAGAGCAGGAAGGCATATGGCACAACCTCACTCTAAGGATACTCAGGAAGCTGAGGAAGGGAATCAGGAATCTCTGATCTCATCAGAACCTATGGTAATTGAAGCCCTTCCAGCACCTGGAAACACTGTTCATGACAAAGTGATCACACCTCATGTCTCTCCTATCAAAGAAAATGTTCCAGTTGAAGATTCAGGATTAAGTCCTGAAATTGACATTCATAGGCTGAACATTCCATCTATCCTGTTTCTGGAAGCACCACAAGGACAAGTGACAACTCCACCTGTTTCTCCACTAAATGCTGAGGTTCCTACCACACCAATTCTGGATGTAGAAACAGATGAAGTTGTACCAGAATCTCCTACAGCCACACACACTCTAGTGTTTCCAGAAGATGATGAGCTTCTCTTAAGTTCTGGAGACAGCGCTCCAGCAAATACCCCAGCTCAAATTCTTGGAAAGGAGGCACTACTTAAAAAGTTTTTTGAAGAAGATGCTCCTGTTCCATGGGAAGAAACTCACAGAGGAGTAGAATGGACCAAGAAATGGAATGAATCTGATTTCATTCCCAGCTCCAAAGTTCTGTCAGAACATATTGCAAAAGCTGATGAGTTGGTGATAAATTCTGACTTCAAAGCTCAACTTAAAGTCATAACTCTCAGTACTAAGAGTCTTCAAGGTCAACACTCCATTACTCATGCCAAGGTTGATAAGCTACAGGAAAATGCTGATAAGCTGGACCTGATGCTCAAGCTAAACAAGAACAGGTTTATCAGACCTATTCATGAGAAAGTAGAGGCTATTGAGAAAGTTCAAGAAAAGCAACAGGCTCAACTGACTGAGGTCCTGCAGAATCAAGCCTCTCAACAGACTCAACTGAATGAAATTCAATCTTCAGTGGAACTTCTTATCTCTCTACTCCTACCAGATGATGCCAAAAAGGGGGAGAAGGTAGTTAAGTCCAAGTCCAAATGCTCAACTATTCAAGTACTGAAGAAGAAGGATGATAAAGGAGATGACCAAGGAAACCCTAACAAGGGCAAGCGTCAAGGTCAAGGGAAAAACAGCAAAGTTCCTTCACAGAAATTAAATTCTGATTCTAGCAAATCTTTTACACAGAAGAATTCAAGTTCTGAAGCTGTGAATGCTCAAGTTTTGAAAGCAAGTTCTGATGATCAAAGTCTGATATCAAGTTCTGATCTTCTCATTCAAGGAGGAAGTCAAGACTCTCAGAAGTTTTTGCAAACTCTGAAGCTTAAGGGAAGGGAGACTACAGTCTATTATAAAGATCCCAAGATTCAGACACTTGATGAGGAATTGCTAGAAGATTATTTCTAAAGCATAATCCTGGAATGGATTTAGAGACTTTAAAGGAGGAAGAAGCTAGATTTACAGATGAGAAGACAAATCTTAAGTCTAAAGCTTCTAATGCAAAAAAACCTCCAAGGCCTAAGGCAAAAGACATTGTGATCAAGGAAACTTCTGAAGCTTCAAAGCCCAAGACAAGATCACAAGTTGAAATTGATCCCAAGGCAAAAGGGAAAGGAAAGATTGATGAACAAACAAAGAAATAAGAGATGAAGATTCCTCAAATCCTGATGAAACCTGTATGTAAACTGGTTCAAGTATTTGATGATGTTGCTGCAAAAGTTGAGACTGTTGAAACTCTGAAAAGAAAGAAGATAACATAAGAATCTAAGACAACCTCTGACATAGCTCAAGTTATTCAGAGTGAAGACATTTCAGAACAGCAAGGTATAAATGAAACAGCAAATTCTGATCAAATCATCAAGACATCAACCTCTGACAAAGCTCAAGTTAATTTGAACAAGATGACAATTACTGATAAGAGAAAGCTCATATGGAAAAATGTTAAACCATCAGATCCTAAGAAAAGTCAACTGCTATCTGATTTCATGACTGTTGGATTGAAAGCTAGAAAAGCAAGAGACGGAGCTGGATTAGGTTTTGAAGAAGCCAAGATCAAAACAGGAGTTGAAGTACTTACTAGAGATCCATTCTTATTAACTGACAAACCACTTGAGGAAGTTACACAAAAACACCTTGACAAGGTTATATCTGTTCAAGTGGTATTGGATACTCATGATAAGAGTAATGTCAAAGAAAAACTGATTCTATTTCTTGAAGATGGAAGAACATACAGAATGTCAGAATCAAATGTGTTGAACAAATCTCTGAAATAACTTCAATTCTTTCATTATCTTTTGAAAATAAAGTCTGAGATTACCAGAAGATGGTCAAATTTCATAATGAAGACCATAAGGGATAAAGCCAGAATCTCTGGATCAAGGGTTGCAGAATTTGTTCCAAATATAGTTGAAGATGATGGAAGTGAAATTCCTATGAAGAAGGATTCTGCTAAACTTGAGGTTATTCTGAAAGAGAAATGTATGTGCTATAATGAAAACTCATCTCATCCAAGGGTAATCAGACTTGGTGATGGATTAGAAAGAAATCACATCTCAGCACTTAGGACTGCAATCTACCAGATTGGAAGTCAAGATGAAGAAATGAAGCAAGTCAAGGCTACATTAGCTCAAGTCCTGAGAAATGCAGAAGAGACGCTGATATCAAACTTAGTCAAGAATCATTTTAGATTCAGATTGACTCAGTAAGATTGGTAAAAGCTACAAGGACTGTAAGTTATAGTTAGTTGTCTAAATAAACTCTCATTACATTTGTACTTAAATGTTTTTGACATCATCCAAATCTATTAACTTGTATATTTTTCATAATTTAGAAGTTGGGGGAGATTGTTAGATATATTTGAGATGTCATGTCTAATTTGTTGTGTTTAGTTTCAGAATTTAATATCAGGATTTACTGGAAATCAGAACTTACTGAAGTCATAACTTATATCAGAACTTAAGGCCGTCAGGATTTATATCAGGACTTAAGTGCGGATACTTCAGATAAGGAATGCAGCTGATTTACAGGAGATGATCTGGACTAAAACAATAGAAGATATGTATGAAGAGTTGGACAGCTAGAAGACTTGTAGAATATAATATCTGATTGATATATTTTAGGAGACAAAATTATATTCCATATCAATTAGAAGATATCTTGTAACTGTGTACTATATAAACACAGCTTAAAGTTTACACTACATGTGTTATTATTCACGAGAAAGATTATTTATTGTAACCTGGCAGCTCTTAGTGATATTGTTCATCACTGAGAGAGAATAACTGTTCTATTGTAACAGAGTTTATTATATTGAATATACTTGATTACTGTTACACACTTGTGTTGATAAATCGATTTGATTGTACAAACACTATATTCAACCCCCTTTTATAGTGTTGTGTGACCTATCAACAAATACAAAGAATCAAAATAGTAGAAGAAGGCTCGAAGTCAGTTTACAGGTCACTGAAAGAAGTTCATTAATATGTTCATTCCTCAATGAAGAATAAATGTTAAAGATTTCAGGGTTTCGGAAATGATGAAAATTCAATGTATAAGTGCCACAAGAAGATTTCAGTGTATCAGCATTGATTAAAGATAGATAAAGTACGAAGCATAGGAATCTGAAGAATTGAAGATAGGGTAAAGACAGAGGTTAAAGAAGACAACTGCAGTCTTGAAGTTATACTCACTGAAAGGAGTTCATTTATATGTTCAAGCATCAGTGAAGAACAGTGATTGAAGTATTCAAGATTATAGTAGCAAAGAAGACGTTGTCTAAAGTACCAGAAAGGATTTCAGTGAAAGTACATTTGTTTATTGATAGTCAGTGTTCGAAGCAATAAAGTTGTTGCAAGCTTAACAATATAATCAAGGCTATAATACGAAGACCTGAACTGAAGTTAGTCGTCTGTGAACCAGACCAGTTGCACTAAGCGTCAACAGCGCGTAAAAGGAATCTGGGTATTATTTATAAAGAATTGTCAAGTTGAGGAACATACTTGGATTGAATGTTTATCTGTTAAAGTACGAGAAGAGGTGTGCAGGGTATACATCTAAACAGCTCGAGGGATTGGCCAAGTCCAAAGTTTAACTGTTAACTTAAATAAATTTATTTATTGGAATTTAATATAATTTATTTAATAAACTTAAAATAATTTATTTTATAAATTTTAGATAAGTTTATTTTATAAATCTAAATTAGTTTATTTATATAAGTTATATTCAAGTTTATTTTATAAATTAATTTAGTTACAATTTAAACTTAAGTAAGAACAGATGTTAGATATATTTGTGATGTCATGTCTAATAATGATTTGTGTTTAGTTTTCAGATCTTAACTAACAGGACAAATCAGGACTTAACTGGAAATCAGTACTTATACTGAAGTCAGGACTTAAGATATCAGAACTTAAGTTATCAGAACTTAAGTTATCAGAAGATATTTATCAGGAGATAATATCAAGACTTAAGAAGACGTTCAGATAAGGAAGACGGCTGATTGAAGGAAAGAAGATTAAGGAAAACACAAGAAGAGATATGCATGGAGAAGAATTCTATGAAGAATAGAATGCTTGGAAGAAAAGATAACTAGTTGATATATTTTAAGATGCAGACTTATGTTCGATATCAATTACAAGATTATCTTGTAACTGTGTGTCTATATAAACACAGCATAGGGTTTACATTATATATGTTATCTTAATCGAGAATATTATTCATTGTAACTCTAGCAGCTCTCGTGATATTTGTTCATCAGTGAGAGAGAACGGTTCCATTGTAATACTATTTTATTAATAAGATTATTATGTGTTTCATACTTGTGTTCTTAATTCGATTTGATTGTAGTATACACTGTATTCAACCCCCTTCTACAGTGTGTGTGACCTAACAAGTGGTATCAGAGCAGTCTGTTAACACATATATAGTAAAGATCTAAAAACAATCATGTCTGAAGAAGAGAAAACTCCAACAAAGCCCACCAAAACTGAAGAAACTCCAAAGACTCAAATCCATAATCGATATAAGACTATTAGGGTTCTCATACTAAAACCTTCTGAGTATCCCATATGGAAAGTGAGGATGACTATGTTTCTGGAAGCTACAGATCCAGAATACCTTGATAGAATTAATGAAGGAGCACATAAGCCAACCAAGCTCTCTGTTGTAGTTACAGATCAGCCAGCACAGACTGTACCAAAGGAGAAAAGTGAATATACAGCTGAAGATATCTCATCTATTGCCAAGGATGCAAAGGTAAGACATTTGCTGTATAGTGCCATTGATAATGTCATGTCAAACAGGGTAATTAACTGCAAGACTGCAAAGGAGATATGTGATGCCTTGGAGACAAGATGCCAGGGAACTTATTCAATTAAGAAGAACAGGGGGACTATACTCACTCAAGAGTCTGAGCACTTTCACTCAAAACCTGATGAGTCATTAACTAGTTTATATGACGAATTTGTCAAACTCTTGAATGATCAGTCACTGGTGGATAAGGAATATGATCTTGAAGATACTAATCTTAAATTCCTTTTAGCTCTTCCTTAAAGTTGGGATTTGAAGGCAACTACTATAAGAGATAACTATGCTCTTGATGAAACTACTCTTGATGAAATTTATGGTATGCTCAAAACTCATGAACCTGAGATGGATCAAAGAAGCAAGAGGCATGGGAGAAAGTCAAGAATAGTTGCTCTTAAGGCTGAGGAGGAATCCCCTAAAGTGGATGTCTCAAAAAAGGCAAAGGAAAGGCTCTCATCACAAAGTATGATACTGAGTCATCAAGTTCTGATAGTGATGAGGATTCAGAAACTGAAAAGTCTATCTGAGATGGATGTTGATGAAGAGATGATGAAATTGTGTGCTCTTATGGTGAAGGGTATCACAAAGATAGCTTACAGGAAATTCAGAAGGGTGAAGTTTTCCAGGAAAAGTGGAAGTTCTGATAAGAAGGGATTCAGAAAATCTGAAGGCAAAACAGGAAAGTCTGACAGAGGAGATTACTCAAAAGTTAAATGCTACAATTGTGGTGAGAAAAGTCACATATCTCCTGATTGCAAGAAAGGAAAAAGTGAAAAGGCAAGGCACTTGTCACAAAGAAGAAAAGATGGACAGATACTTCAGATTCTGATAATGAGGTGAACTATGCCTTGATGGCAAATGCTGATAGCAGGTCTGATGCTGCTGAGTTGAAGGTACCTCAAACAACTTATTATTTTCATACTGATGATATTACTGATTTGAGATCCTATCTTAAAACCATATTCATTAGCTATAGAGATCAGACCTTAACATGTGATAGGTTAACTTCTGAAAATCTGGCTTTTAAGAAAAGGAATGACTATTTAGAAAAGGAGTTAGTTATGTTCCATCAAACTCAGAAAGAAAGAGATGATGCTTTTTATGTTAGAGATGAAGTGTTAAAATTGAATCAATCTCTAAAAACTGATTTAGAAAAGGAAAGAGAGATTATCAGGACTTGGACTAACTCTGGAAGAACAACTCAGAATTTATTAATTAGTGGAAACTGGAAAGATGGCTTAGGTTATGGAGATGATAAAAGTGAAACAGCAACTGAACAAATTAAGCCAATTATTGTTAAACAGACTACTAAGCCAAAGTTAAATCCTGTTAAGTTTGTAGCTAAATCTGTAAAGTCTGATTCTAAAAAGATGAAAGAAACTGAGACAGAAGTTAAGACAGAGTCAACTTCTGACAAATTGAAACAGGATAAGACAATTGAAGTTAATATAGGCTTAATGACAAAGAAGCAGCTTAAGTATAAGCTGAAAGAGATTAAGAATGTAAACAAGGTAAAGCCACCTAGGAAAAATAGGAATGAAAAGGAAGGTATGAATAAAAGCAATAATTATAACCCTGTTCCTAATGCTCCTAGAAATAAATGCTATAATTGTAGAAATTCTAATCATCTGGCTTCTTTTTGCAGGAAGAATAAGAATATAAACTCCTTACTTTCTAAGTCAGGAGTTAAGAGTCAGTCTGTTAGGTTTAAGCCACAAAATCCTTGTTTTCATTGTGGTAGTTTATGGCATTCCATTTATACTTGTAAGGAATATCATAGTTTGTACTATGATTATTATCAAATAAAACCTTCTTTAAAGAAAGTTAGCATTATTCCTTCTAGTGCAAGTTCCATTGCAAAGTCTGATACTGTAAATTCTGATAAGAAAAATGTTAAAATAAACTCTGATGTTAAATCCGATGCAAATGTTAACAAACTTAATAAGGCCAAAGGATCCAAGCAAGTCTGGGTCCTTAAAACTAATTATTAGTGGTCTTTGTGATTGCAGGGCAACAGGAAAAGCATCCTAGTTCTGGACAGTGGATGTTCAGGACATATGACTGGAAATAAAGCCCTGCTATCAGACTTTGTGGAGAAAGCTGACCCAGGTGTTTCTTATGGAGATGGAAACATGGGAAAAACTCTGAGATATGGAAATATCAATCTTGGGAATGTCATCATTGAAAAAGTAGCTCTAATCTTAGGACTTATACACAATCTGCTGAGTGTTAGTCAAATCTGTGACAGAGGTTATCATGTGGATTTCTTTGAAGAACACTGTGAAGTTGTAAGCAAATCTACAGGAAAAGTTGTTCTGAAAGGATACAGGCATGGTAACATTTATGAAGCCAAGCTTTCAACAAGTTCTGATGGTTCTGCAATATGTCTGTTAAGTAGAGCACCAATTGAAAAAAGCTGGGATTGGCGCAAGAAACTTTCTCATTTAAATTTCAGCAATATAAATGAACTAGTCAAGAAAGATCTTGTGATAGGACTGCTAAAATCAGTATTTGCTCCTGATGGCCTTTGTGATTCATGTCAAAAGGCAAAACAAAGAAAATCTTCATTCAAGAGCAAGACTGAATCTTCAATTCTTGAGCCTTGTCACCTACTACATGTTGATCTATTTGGTCCAGTGAATGTCATGTATATTGCAAAGAAGAAATATGCTATGGTCATAGTAGATGAGTTTACCAGATACACATGGGTGTATTTCTTGCACACAAAAAGTGAAACTGCATCTATCTTAATTGATCATGTCAAACAACTGGATAAATTGGTTAAAGACTCTGTGAAAATCATAAGAAGTGATAATGGCTCTGAGTTCAAGAATTTGATCATGGAAGAGTTCTGCAAAGACCATGGAATCAAGCAGGAATTTTCTGCTCCTGGAACTCCCCAGCAAAATGGAGTTGTTGAAAGAAAGAATAGAACTCTTATTGAAGCTGCACGAACTATGCTTGATGAAGCAAAGTTACCAACCTACTTTTGGGCTGAAGCTGTGCAGACTGCTTGTTTTACTGAGAATGCAACACTTATCAACAAGCATGGAAAGACACCATATGAGATGGTGAGGAAAAAGAAGCCAAATCTGAAGTACTTTCATGTATTTGGATGCAAGTGTTTTGTTCTTAAGACTCATCCTGAACAGCTATCCAAATTTGATCTAAAAGCATATGAAGGAATTTTTGTTGGATATCCACTTTCCACAAAAGCCTTCAGAGTCTACAATTTAATAACAAGGGTTGTCATGGAATCTATCAATGTCTCTTTTGCTAATAAAAAGATTACTGGACTTGAAGATTTCAATGATCATGATCAGCTCAGATTTGAAAATGAAGCTTTAAATTCTGTTTCTGTAAATTTTGATAGTCTAAATCCTGATACTACAAACTCTGATGGGTTTAACTCTGATGTTATTGAAACTGTAGTTACTACGCCAAAGGAACATGCACCTGTGCAGGGGGAGCATATTGAAGATCCAACCACATCTCAAGAAGCATCAGAACCTAGAACAGGCTCTTCAAGTTCTGATTCATCAAGTTCTGATGGGCCAAGTTCTGATAATTATGGAAACTCAAATTCTGATTCATCAAGTTCTGATGGGCCAAATTCTGATAATTCTGGAAACTCAAATTCTGAAGGATCCAACTCAGAGAGCATAATTTCAGGGGGAGCATCAGAAAATGTTGATGGAGACAGCATGGATCATGGGGGAGCATCTAGTTCTAGAGATAACCTTCCATCTGCAAGGAAGTGGACAAAAGCACATACATCTAACTTGATTATTGGAGATCTTGAAGCAGGTATAAGAACTAGAACAACAATATCAAATGAATGTCTTTATCATTCTTTTCTTTCTCGAGATGAACTAAAGAAAGTGGAAGAAGCTCTTCAAGATGCTGATTGGGTGTAAGCAATGCAGGAAGAGTTAAATGAATTTAAAAGAAATAAAGTCTGGACCCTAGTGCCAAGACCAAAGAACAGATCAGTTGTTGGTATAAAATGGGTGTTCAGAAACAAAACTGATAGTGATGGCATAATTACAAGGAATAAAGTAAGGCTGGTTGCAAAAGGATATTCTCAACAGGAGGGAATTGATTATGATGAAATATTTGCACCAGTTGATAGATTGGAAGCCATAAGGATATTTTTGGCTTATGCTGCTCATAAAAAGTTTACAGTCTTTCAAATGGATGTAAAAAGTGCTTTTATTAATGGAAAATTGGAAGAAGAATTATATGTTGAACAACCTCCAGGTTTTGTAGATTCAAAATTTCCTAATCATGTCTACAGACTTGATAAAGCACTTTATGGCCTTAAGCAAGCTCCAGGAGCATGGTATGAGATATTAGCTCAGCTTCTTCTAGAAAGTGGATTTAACAGAGGGACAATTGACAAAACTTTATTCTATCTCAACCATGGAAAGGACTTACTTTTGGTGCAGATATATGTTGATGATATCATTTTTGGCTCTACAAATGACAGACTTTGTCAAAGGTTTGCCAAGCTAATGTAGTCAAGATATCAAATGAGTATGATGGGAGAACTTAGTTATTTTCTGGGCCTTCAAGTCAAGCAGAATAAAGAAGGAACTTTTATTTGTCAATCTAAGTACACCAGAAATTTTTTGAAGAAATTTAGGATGCAAGACTGTTCAAGTGCATCCACTCCTATGGCCATTGCAACAAAATTGGATAAGGATACTGGTATATCAGTAGATATTATTGATTATAGAGGTATGATTGGCTCATTACTCTATCTAACTACAAGTAGACCTGATATCATGTTTGTTACATGTCTTTGTGCAAGATTTCAAGCAGATCCGAGAGAACCTCACTTAACAGTTGTGAAAAGAATTTTCAAGTACCTTAAGGATACAGCTGATCTAGGATTGTGGTATCCTAGGGAATCAGACTTTAAGCTAATAGGTTACTCAGATGCAGATTTTGCAGGATGCAAAATTGACAGGGAAAGCACAAGTGGAAGCTGCCAATTTCTTGGAGGCAGATTAGTTTCTTGGTTTAGCAAGAAACAAAAGTCAATTTCCACATCAACTGCAGAGGCAGAGTACATTGTTGGAGGAAGTTGTTGTGCACAGATTCTTTGGATGAAGAATCAGTTACTGGATTATGGGTTAGAATTTTCTAAAATTTCTATTTACTGTGATAATCAAAGTGTTATTGCTATGACAGGTAATCCAGTTCAGCACTGTATGACAAAGCACATCAGCATTAGGTACCACTCCATAAGGGAACATGTGATGGAGGGTACAGTGGAATTGCATTTTGATCCAACAGATCAACAACTAGCAGATATCTTCACAAAACCACTATGTGAAGCTACTTTTACAAGATTGGTAAATGAACTTGGAATGGTTTCATGTTCTTTCTCTAAATCTGTTTAGTTTATGTTCAGATACATCAGACTGTATGATCAGTATTTACATATATTACTATTTTTATGTTGTCTGTGCTTAAATTGAAATTTCCTTAAGTGCTGATTGTTGTCTTATGTGAATTTCTAAACTCTGATAGTGACATGAATGTTTCTGTGACTATTCAATCCAATGAGGATAACCGTGCTAGATGTTGACCTATTAGTCTTTAATATACTAAAGATCCCATGTTTGAAGTAATTGTTTATGTGGAAATCTTTTAACACAAGCAAATTCTGATATTGAGCTTAGTTAAGTTTACTTTGTGTATCTTATTACTAAGTCAAAAACTAGAATAATGCTTCTTATCTGTTAAGTTTTGATGTTGGTAAATCTTATGGATGTACTAAGTGCTGAAAAGCCTCACTTATCAAAAGAAAAAGAAAAGAAAAGAAATAAATATCAGGTACTCCTTTGAGATCTAGAGATGAATGTATGTGAAGACCCAAGTGCATTGCTGGTATTAAGTAATATGCATTAGAAAAGCAAAATAAAATTTTCTTGGTGACTTTTCACATTCTCTGATTACTGGAAAAATACTCTAATAATAGCATAAATTCTGATAAGCAGTTGTGACTCACTTACACTGAGAAGCCACTGTAAAAAGGAATTTCAAAAGATTCTTCAAAGTACTTCAAATGAATAACATTCTTTCTAATCTGGAATACCCTACCATTTGTCATGAATTATAGCATGATATCTTCTTTCAATACAGAGTGGTAAACCATTTATACAGACTCCAGTTGATTCAATCTTTCAGGAGTTGTTCCCACTCCTGGTTCACTCAAAGAAGTTGGATCAGAGGTAGCATTATTTACTCTCTTTTCTTTAGAACTACCCAATCCTGATTTGTCTTTAGCTTCCTTTCCTCTAATAACTCTTGCTTCAAAACCACTTGATGTAGTCTTGAAAAGTTGAGTAGATTGTTGAGCTTTAGTAAACCCAGGTAGTAGAATTTTTGAAGGTTTAACATGAGCAATGTCAGAGGTTTCCTTTCCTTTATCATCTGATATCAAGCCAACTTGAGCTCTGTCAGAGGTTGCTTGCTTCATTGTAATATCAGAATTTACTAAGTCCTGATCTTGAAAAACATGAGCTCTGTCAGAGGTTGTTTGAATATTCTTTTTCTTCAAAATCAGACTAGTATCTTCATCAGATTTTACTTCCAGATCCATAATTGGCATATAAACCTTTACAGGTTCATCAATTTTTTCTTTACCCTTGGATCTTGGATCTACCTCTATTTGTGATTTGGCTTTGGATTCAGATTTAGTTGCCTCAGAGTTTGTCTTCTCTTTAATCACAATGCCCTTAGGCTTTGGAGGTTTCTTTGCAGTAATAGAAGCTTTAGACTTGAATTTGTCATTTTCTGCTTTAAGTTTGGCTTCTTCTTCCTTCAGACTTTCAAAGTCCATTCTTGGATTATCTTTGAAAAATAGTCTTTTTGAAATTTCTTCATCTAGCTTCTGTAACTTGGGGTCTTGATAGTAGACAGTTGTTTCCTTCCCCTTAAGCTTCAGTGTCTGCATAAACTTTTGTGATTCTTGACTCTAACCCTGTATCAGAACATCAGGCTTAGTCAGAACTTGCTTATCAGAACTTTTTTTTTCTATTAGCATCAGAACTTGATCTTTGTGTAGAAGTTCCTGCTTTCCTGGATGAAAAACCTTTGCCTTGACCATGACCTCTACCCCTTTCAGAGTTTCCCTGGTCTTCATTATCATCATCCTTACCCTTCAGTGGTTGATCATATTTGTATTTGGACTTAATCACTTTCTCCCCCTTTTTGGCATCATCAGGTAGAAGGAGAGAGACAAGCAATTCCACAGAGTTTTGGATTTCATTGAGTTGATCTTGTTGAGCAGCTTGATTCTTTAAAATATCATATATTGAGCTTGCTGCTTCTCTTGAGTCTTTTCTATATACCCAATGCGGTCAAAGGCTGGCTTAAAAACCTGTTCTTTTCCAATTTTACATTCATGTCTTGCTGAATCAGAGTTTCTTGAATTTTGTTCACCTTGGCTTGAGTTATTGAGTATTGACCTTGAAGGTGCCTTGTACTCAATGTAGTAACTCTGAGCTGTGCTTTGAAATCATCATTCACCGGCATCTCATCAACTTTAGCCAGGTGCTCAGCAAGAATTTTTTTAGTAGGAACAAAATCAACTTTGTTCCATTCCTTGGTCCACTCTTTTCCTCTTGGAGTTTCACTCCAAGGTACTGGTGCATCCCCTCTCACAAACTTTTTAATTAAATCAGCTTTATTAACTGCTGGTAGAGGTGTATGTCCTGAAGGACCAGCTGCATCAACATTTTCATTTATAGCAGCTTCACCAGTATTTTCAATATTTGCAGCATCAGAACTTACAGAGCCTTCAGAATCAGCTTCCTCTGATAAAATGATAGTGTGTGAGGCTATAGAGGTTTCAAAATCATCCTCTAAGTTCTGATCAAGATCCAAATTCTGATGCTCACCTAATATCTGATTTTCATCATCTGGATTCAGAAGAGGTGTTGTTGGAATATCTGTATTGATATCTGCATCTAAAATTGGTGTTGTTGGTGGAATTTGTTGAGTGGTAGGTGGAGCTTCCAAGTACAGAACCTCGGGCGCATTCAAGTTATGAATGTCTATTTCATCACTTATATTTGTAGTTTCAGCATGTACTTGATCAATGATAGGAGACACAGGAGGTGTAGGTACTCGGTCGTGAGCAGTTTATTCAGCTTGAATTGGTGATAGTGGTGGTGTAGATTCAGTGGCTTCAGCAAATTCTGGTTGTGTAGATGGAAGAGATTCAATCACAATTGGCTCCTTTGAGATCAGAGATTCCTGATCCCCTTCCTTAGCTGTTGCTTCCACATCCTCTGAATCTGACTCAACTGTGTCCCTGTTAGCTCTTTGTTTCTTCACTTTCTTGAAGGGTGGAGACACTTTGGAAGCTTTATCATCAGAATTTATCTTTCTAAGCCTTTTGAGTGGCCTAGAACTCCCAGTTTCTTAAACTTTCTGAGAAGAGACCTTCTCAGCTACTTTAGCAACAGGTTCTGATGGTTGAACCTGTACCTCAATTATTTCCTCAAATCATCAAAATTTATTATTGACTATTATTAAATCAAAACATTCATCTGGCTATCTGCCTCATTCTAGAGTAGACTTCAGACTAATGACAGATTTTAATCAAAGTTCTTAGTTATGCCTTATTTCTAAGATGTACTGAAGTGAATCAGACTTTACTCTTTGTCTGATATTTAGCTTAATGCACACACTTACACTCCAGATGAATGATGATAATTACTGTGGTGATCAATGTTATTTTAGATGAACAGTTTAAGTGTCAGTTGCATAACTTCCAAGGACAAGTTCTGATGGAAGTTCTGATGATTAAGTTCTGCTGAAACCATATCAGTATTTGTGTGAAGAATTACAGAAATAAACATTCACTGAGTAAAGAAGCTATATTCTGATGACTTTTAAATTCTGATAATAATCAAGTTTTAATGTTGACGTGGCAGTATTTATTTTCTTGATTTATTTTTAATTCAATACTTGAACGGTTATATTTTATCAGAATATTGGTTTATGTGAGATAAAGACAGTAATAATCATTTGTTTAGTGGGAACAGTTTTTTTTTAAAACTGCATGCATATAGTAATCATTACTTATTTCCCGTACCCATTAACTCTGGCTTTAGATCTTTTACTGACTGTTATTATTACACATTGGTCTAGGGAGACGAGGTATCATTATTTTTACCTGTAATTATTAAATATCCTCGCGTCTCTTGGTATTCTATTGGCTATTTAAACCAACTATTCATTACAGCCAATACATCTTCCATTTTCTCACAAACTCACTCTTTTTACATACTCATCAAAAAACATGGTTCGTTTCAACTTGCTCTTAAACTATGATACTTTCAATATCGAGTTGAGCTGTGATGATTGGCGACATGAGTGGCATATAACTGTCATTCCTGAAGAGATCTGGAACTCAGTTCCACAAGAGGTTCACACAGACCTCTTATTCTTTTATATGGACTATCATCTCCATTTTGATCGCCTGGAAGAGGAAATGAGAGAAGCTCTCCATCTGCAAGAACAGATCATTCGTCTTGCGATGCTCTTCGTCAGTAGTAGAAGAAGCTAGTCGTTAGGTCTTCTTAGACTAGGACTAAGGCTGTTGATGTTAAGAATTCTAAGAATAGGACGATCTTGTAATTTTTGCATGTAATTGATAAATTTTATGAAATGTATTCATCTGATATATTAATGAAATTTCCTTTAAAATTGCAAGATTTGGTCTTTGGTTCTCAAATTATGTGAATGTGCATGTTTTGAATTGCAATTTTTTAATCTTTACTTCATCGTTTTTAAACTTTATCCAGTGATGAATGTTTTGATTTAATAATGGTCAATAATAAATTTTGATGATTTGTGGAAATAATTGAGGTACAGGTTCAACCATCAGAACCTGTTGCTAAAGTAGTTGAGAAGGTCTCTTCTCAGAAAGTTCAAGAAACTGGGAGTTCTAGGCCACTCAAAAGGCTTAGAAAGATAAATTCTGATGATAAAACTTCCAAAGTGTCTCCACCCTTGAAGAAAGTGAAGAAACAAAGAGATAACAGGGACATAGTTGAGTCAGATTCAGAGGATGTGGAAGCAGCAGCTAAGGAAGGGGATCAGGAATCTCTGATCTCAAAGGAGCCAATTGTGATTGAATCTCTTCCATCTACACAACCAGAATTTGCTGAAGCCACTGAATCTATACTACCACTGTCACCAATTCAAGCTGAAGTGCTCAAGACAGAGTACCTACACCTCCTGTGTCTCCTATCATTCATCAAGTACATGCTGAAACTACAGGTACAAGTGATGAAATAGACATTCATAACTTGAATGTGTTTGAGGTTTTGTACTTGGAAGCTCCACCTACCACTCAACAAACTCCACCAACAACACCAATTTTAGATGCAGATATCAATACAGATATTCCAACAACACCTCTTCTGAATCCAAATGATGAAGATCAAATATTAGGTGAGCATCAGAATTTGGATGTTGATCAGAACTTAGAGGATGATTTTGAAACCTCTATAGCCTCACATACTATCATTTTATCAGAGAAAGTTGATTCTGAAGGCTCTGTAAGTTCTGATGCTGCAAATATTGAAAATACTAGTGAAGCTGCTATAAATGAAAATGCTGATGCAGCTGGTCCTTCAGGACATGCACCTCTACCAGCAGTTAATAAAGCTGATTTGAATAAAAAGTTTGTGAGAGGGGATGCACCAGTACCTTGGATTGAAACTCCAAGAGGAAAAGAGTGGACCAAGGAATGGAACAAAGTTGATTTTGTTCCTACTGAAAAAATTCTTGCTGAGCACCTGGCTAAAGTTGATGAGATGCTGGTGAATGATGATTTCAAAGCACAGTTCAGAGTTACTGCATTGAGTACAAGGCACCTTCAAGGTCAACACTCAATAACTTAAGCCAACGTGAACAAAATTCAAGAAACTCTGATTCAGCAAGACATGAATGTAAAATTGGAAAAGAAAAGGTTTTTTAAGCCAGCCTTTGACCGCATTGGGTATATAGAAAAGACTCAAGAGAAGCAACAAGCTCAAATATCTGATATTTTGAAGAATCAAGTTTCTTAATAAGATCAACTCAATGAAATCCAAAACTTTGTGGAATTGCTTGTCTCTCTCCTTCTACCCGATGATGCCAAAAAGGGGGAGAAAGTGATTAAGTCCAAATGCAAATCTGATCAACCACGGAAGGGTAAGGATGATGATAATGAAGACCAGGGAAACTCTGAATGGGGTAGAGGTCATGGTCAAGGCAAAGGTTTTTCATTGAGGAAAGTAGAAACTTCTACACAGAGATCAAGTTCTGATGTTGATTGAAGAAAAAGTTTTGATAAGCATGTTCTGACTAATCCTGATGTTCTGATACAGGGTGAGAGTCAAGAATCACAAAAGTTTATGCAGACACTGAAGCTTAAGGGGAAGGAAACAACAGTCTACTATCAAGACCCCAAGTTACAGGAGCTGTATGAAGAAATTTCAAAAAGACTATTTCTCAAAGATAATCCAAGAATGGACTTTGAAAGTCTGAAGGAAGAAGAAGCCAGACTTAAAGCAGAAAATGACAAATTCAAGTCTAAAGTTTTTATTACTGCAAAGAAACCTCCAAAGCCTAAGGGCATTGTGATTAAAGATAAGACAAACTCCGAGGCAACTAAATCTGAATCCAAAGCCAAATCACAAATAGAGGTAGATCCAAGATCCAAGGGTAAAGAAAAAATTGATGAACCTGTAAAGGTTTGTATGCCAATTATGGATCTGGAAGTAGAATCTGATGAAGATACTAGTCTGATTTTGAAGAAAAAGAATATTGAAACAACCTCTGACAGAGCTCATGTTTTTCAAGATCAACTTAGTAAATTCTGATATTACAATGAAGCAAACAACCTCTGACAGAGCTCAAGCTAGCTTGATATCAGAAGATAAAGGAAAGGAAACCTCTGACATTGCTCATGTTAAACCTTCAAAAATTCTACTACCTGGGTTTACTAAAGCTCAACAATCTACTCAACTTTTGAAGACTACATCAAGTGGTTTTGAAGCAAGAGTTATTAGAGGAAAGGAAGCTAGAGACAAATCAGGATTGGATAGTTTTAAAGAAAAGAGAGTAAATAATACTACCTCTGATCCAACTTCTTTGAGTGAACCAGGAGTGAAAACAACTCATGAAAGATTGAATTAACTGGAGTCTGTACAAATGGTTTACCACTCTATATTGAAAGAAGATATCATGCTATACTTCATGACAGATGGGAGGGTATTCCAGATTAGAAATAATGCTATTCGTTTGAAGTACTTTGAAGAATTGCAACATGTGCTATTTCTACTTCAAGTAAAAAACAGGTCAACAGATGGTGCTTCCAGTTACTTAAAATCTGATATTCAAAGGCAGAAGAAACTTTACTCTGTAAAGTCTGACAGGCCATACTATCCTAAGTACAGAGCTCACAATGGTGATATAGTTGAGATGAAGCCTAATACCGCCAAAATAATCACTACATTTCTTGGTATTAAAGGTCTTGAATTCAATCTAGAGTCTAATAAAGCCTATATCATCAGACTGGATCAGGATATAAGGAAAGCAAAAATAAATGATCTCAGGGCTGCTATCTTCCAAACAGGTGAAGATACAGTTGAACTTAAAGATGTAAAAAGGAGGATGCAGAATGAACTTGAATATGCTGAGAGAAGTCTGTTGAAGAACTATCTCAGAAAAACTCCTGACATTAAAGAGATTACATACTGAAGCCAAGTCAAGAACTATAGCTAATAAATTCTGAAGATTATACAGGTTAAAGCTGATATCAGACTTTAAGGATGGTAAAAGCTAGAAAGACTGTGAGTTGTAGTTACTTAGTCAAATTCTCATATGCATTTGTACTTAATGTTTTTGACATCATCAAAAATCTATTGAACTTGTATATTATGCTAATTTACAAGTTGGGGGAGATTGTTAGATATATTTGTGATGTCATGTCTAATAATGATTTGTGTTTAGTTTTCAGATCTTAACTAACAGGACAAACCAGGACTTAACTGGAAATCAGTACTTATACTGAAGTCAGAACTTAAGATATCAGAACTTAAGTTATCAGAACTTAAGTTATCAGAAGATATTTATCAGGAGATAATATCAGGACTTAAGAAGACGTTCAGATAAGGAAGACGGCTGATTGAAGGAAAAAAGATTAAGGCAAACACAAGAAGAGATATGCATGGAGAAGAATTCTATGAATATTAGAATACTTGGAAGAAAAGATAACTAGTTGATATATTTTAGGATGCAGACTTATCTTCGATATCAATTAGAAGATTATCTTGTAACTGTGTGTCTATATAAACACAACATAGGGTTTACACTATATGTGTTATCTTAATCGAGAATATTATTCATTGTAACTCTAGCAACTCTCGTGATATTTATTCATCACTTAGAGAGAACGGTTCCATTGTAATACTGTTTTATTAATAAGATTATTATGTGTTTCATACTTGTGTTCTTAATTCGATTTGATTGTAGTATACACTGTATTCAACCCCCTTCTACAGTGTGTGTGACCTAACAACAGAAAAGTAAAATAAAAAAAAGGAAGAAGAAGAAGAGAAAAAAGAAAGAAAACAAAACAAAAAAGAAAACAAAAAAAGAAAGAAAGAAAAAGAAAGAAAACGAAAAAAACAAAAAAAGGGAAAACACAAAAAAAAGATAAGGAAAAGGAAGTAAAGGCAGTCGCCAGTAATAAAACAAGGCGCATTTCGGTTAAGTACAAGTGAACTAGTACTAGGGTACTACTAGTCACAAGTTACAGGAGGCATGCAAATAAACTAAGGCAAACTAACCCCTCCCCCGTGGTCGCCAATAAATTTAAGTGGGTGAATAATTTCTAAGTACTAAAACAGTCCCTCTGGTCGCAAATTAGTTTTTGTGAGAATAAATCTAAGTGCAAACTCCTCCCTCTGGTCGCAAGTTAGTAAAAGAATACCCGGTCGCAAGTCACTCATCATCCACAATTCTATTTTACAATCAATTATTTTATGTGGTTCATTTTTAGCCACATATTGTAATTAATATAAAGCCTACAGTTAAGCAGCAAATCAGTTCATCAATTCAATTATTTTGTTTATCTTCCTCTCCAACAAAGAGAGCTGAGAAAATAAGAAGCAAAGATTTACAAATAAGCTCATGCACCTTGAATATCCGTTTAACTTCTCATCGGAGAAACGTTATAATGCCCGATTTTATTCTTATATATATATGGGGCATTATAATCGTTATCCGGTAATTAAATCCTTAGACAAACAAAAGCTAGATCATTGTATATGATTTAATTTGTTGATCTTTGTAATAGCTAGGAACTTTGTTATTCTTAGATTATAGCCGGTTAATTTATTTTTTGGAGTGTAGCAACACCCCCGAGGATTTATATATGAATATATACTTCCCCGAATATCTTGTGTTCCTCGTTTTATTGTCCTAAACAATATTCACCTCAAGAACATGGAACCACTAACCGAACACTAAATTATATATCCTCAAAAGATTCGAAAGAATTTTTAATTTAGTGAATATCATATTCAACCCCTTCTACGATATTTCAGGACCTAACTATTGTCAAGTTTTAATCTCACGCCTCTGAGAGGCTACAGTCTTCTTCTTCAATTTAGATTATATGCTCGAACTTACTTTTTATATGTGCAAGCATTTCAATTCTATTTTTTGGTCGCATGTTAAAAGGGATGGCAATGTTGTAGCTTGTTACCTTGCAAAACTAATGCATTTTGGTATAGAACAAATATGAGAAAATAATTTAGCAAAAAAATTTAGAGAATCATTATTCCATAGAGGTTACTCCATTCATACTAAGGATATTTCATCCTCATTTTAATGCATAAGTTTTCTGTTTAAAAAAAATACTTCCTTCGTCCCTAAATATATGTCTATTTTGACTTTTGACCATCAACTTGACCAAATTTTGACTGAAATTTACATATAACATATAATCGAAAAAATAATAATAAAATATATTATTAAAAAAATACATTTAGTCTATTTTAAAATGTAAGATAGTTAATCGATAATTTATAATATTAAGACAAATATTGGTCAATTTGACTCTTAAAATATCAAAATGAACATGCAATTAGGGACGTAAGAAATAAAAATAAGGCAAGTTCATCTACAACGATAATCTTGAAATCCACTATTTATCTATTATTTTATAATTAAAAGTATATTGAAGTTTGGAAAAAGAAAAATGAGATAGAAAAAAGTGGACAAATTATTTTATTATAAAATATAAGTTAAGTATGATATAAGACTATAAAAAATAATGAAGTCAGACTCTCTCCAAGTAGTATTTTCGGTCATTTTTTTATAATCTCACTTAAGAACATAAATAAATAGTTTTTTTTGGATATAAGGTTGTTCACGAACTGAGCATACCCTACCCGAGTTTTGATGTAAACGAGCCGAACTTTCATTTTTTCTGGCGAACAAAGTCGAGCCGAGTTTCTTTATTGAACAAAAAAATGTGTTCGAGTTCGAACTCGTTAACAAACAAACCGAACACGAGTTTATTCGCGAACAAATACGAGCCGAGCGGAGTTCGAGCTATAATCGAGAAGCTCATTAATAAATAAAAAAAACCAACATTATGGGTCCAAATCAATTCATTCAAGTCAACCCAGATCAAGCCCAACCCAAATTTTTAAAAAATATTAACCTAACCTTGTTCCCCTCATCTCCCCATGCCACTCTCATCTATGTTCTCCATCTTTCTAAATCTCTACATTTTCAATTGAATACACACATAAACATGCATGTTAGGGCGAAATCACGCACTAATATTCACGCAAGTATACGCGTTCGCAAGTAATATAGAATACTTTCTAGTTCGTTCCCTCAGAGACTCAGACTAATTTATTGTCTAATTTAACTCACTCACCAATGTATGACTACTTCTCAATGTTAAGATAATAACACTTAAAATTATTGATTAAATTTTAACTATAATTAACTACTTAATTAATCACTTAACTAACACTTTAATTTATCAATAATAAAACACTCATGAGATCACAACTTCATTATTACTTACTTCTATAGCCATAGTTATTACCTTTAGCATGTGACAGTGATGATATTAATCGAATAACACGAAACTGATAAAAGCCAACTTTCATTGTACTAATACCATTTTACCAAACATCCACAATTAAGATAGAAGTTGAATAGTCATCAATTATGTTGAGTTCCTATATGTCTACAGAAATTGACAACACAACGATTTAAGCACAAGTTATCCCTTTTTGATTACATAGGGCAAATAAAACTGTTAGAGTTACCCACTAATCATGCACAACGTACATGAACCTATGCTAGCATGGCAAGTTCTAAATCTCAAGATCCACCATCGCTTCACAAGAGATTAACACCCTATCTTATATGTTCGCGACGCACATAAGACGAATACGCACAACCAATTCTAGATATCATACAATCATCACATACTAAAGAATTAAACAATTAACTAAAGAATTCCATAATAAATCCGTTGCAACCCCATGATCACAATTAGCCCATAATAGAACTTATCGCCATCATGGGTTCATATGAAATCATGATAAACAAACACAAGAAAATAATAACTAAACTGATTATATTAAAACAGAGTACGTCACAAGAGTAAATAAGTCAAGGCAAGAAAACTAGCATCCAACGTTACAACGAAACAAGAATCACAAGAATATATGCTTCTTCTTCGTTGCTGTGTGCTAAATCGGTCTTCTTCCTTTATTAGGTCACACTTTCACTGTAGAGGGGGTGAATACAGTGTTTATTACAATCAAATCAAACTTCAAGAACTTATGTAACAGAAAACAAACTTTATTTAAACAATAAACTCTGTTACAATCTGGAACTGTTATCTCTCAGTGATGAACAAAATATCACGAGAGCTGCTAGGGTTATAATAAATAATATTCTCGATAATGATAACACTTATAGTGTAAACCCTATGTCTGTGTTTATATACTACACAGTTACAAGATAATCGCTAATTGATATGGAATATAATTCTGCTTCCTAAAATATATCAATCAGATATCTTCTATTCCAAGTATTCCATTCTTCACGGAATTCCTTCTTCATGCATATCTCTTCTTATGTTTATCTTGATCTTCTTAACTTTAATCAGCTACTGTCCTTATCTGATCGTCCTTCAGCACTTAAGTTCTGATATCTATCTCCTGATAACATAAGTACTGATATCCCTTAAGTTCTGACTTCCAGTATAAGTACTGATCAGTTAAGTACTGATTTGTTCTGTTCAAATAAGATCTGAAATCTAAACATAAAACATATTAGCCATGACATTATCAAATATATCTAACAATCTCCCCCAACTTGTAAATTAACAAAATATACAAGTTTAACAGATATTTGATGATGTCAAAAACATTAAGTACAAATGCATGAGAAATAGACAAGATAACTACAACTTACAGTCCTTAAAGTTTTTACCAATTCAACTTCTGATAACAACTTCAATCTGTATAAATATCAGAATTTAAGCAGTTGTAGATCTTCGACTTGGCTTCATCATTTTCTGATCTCTCTGATGTCAGGAGTTGTTCTGAGATAATTCTTCAACAAACATTTCTCAGCATATCTGAGTTCATCAATCATTCTCCGTTTGACATCTTTAAGCTCTGCAGTATCTTCACCAGTTTGAAATATTGCAGCTCTGAGATCATTAATCTTTGCTTTTCTCAACTCCCGATCTAGTCTTATGACATAAGCTTTGTTAGACTCTAGATTGAATTCAAGCCCCTTAATACCAAGATATGTTCTGATCTGTGCAGTATTAGGCTTCATATCAACAATATCACCATTGTGATTTCTGTACTTTGGAACATATCTGCTGTCAGACTTAACAGAATAAAGTCTTTTCTGTCTCTGAATCTGTTCCTTTAAGTAGTTTGCAGCAGTCTCTGTTATTCTGTCATCCACTTGAAGTAAGAATAATACATGCTCCAATTCTTCAAAATACTTCAATGGAATGGCATTTTGTCTTATATGATAAACCCTACCATCTGTCATGAAATACAACATGATGTATTCTTTCAAGTAGGTATGGTAAACCAACTGTACAGATTCTAGTTGATTCAATCTCTCAGGAGTTGCTCCAATACCTGGTTCACTCAAGGAAGTTGGATCATCGGTAGTGTTGTGTACTCTTCTTTCATCAGCACTTCCCAATCCAGTTTTATCTCTAGCTTCCTTTCCAGTAACTACTCTTGCTTCAAAACCACTTGAAGTAGTCTTCAAAGATTGAGTCTGTTTTGCTTTAGTGAATCCTGGTAGGAGTGTTTTAGATTTATTTTCTGATATCAAGTTAACTTGAGCACTGTCAGAGGTTACTTGCTTCTTCTGAATATCAGAACTTACAATTTCTTGACTCTGAACAACTTGAGCCATGTCAGAGGTTGTTTTAAGAACTTTTCTTGAAGTCAGAGCAAGATTATCTTTTCCATCAGTAATTTCTTCTTCATCAGGAGGTACATAAGGCTTGATAGGTTCACCAACCTTTTCTTTACCCTTGGATCTTGGATCTATCTGTGGTTGTGATCTAGCCAAAGTTTCTTCAGTATGTATCCTTTCTTTGATCACAATGCCTTTAGGTTTTGGAAGTAACTTTTTACCAGAAGCTTCAGATTTAGATGTGACTTTCTCTGATTTAAGTCTGGCTTCTTCTTCCTTTAAACTTTCCAAGTCCATCCCTGGATTTTCTTAAAGAAATAACTGTCTTGACATTTCCTCATCAAGATCTAGAAGTTCATCAGAACTTATCCTTTTACCAGCAGCAGAACTTATTCTTTTCCCAGTATCAGAACTTGTTCTGTGACTAGCTTGTCTTGATGTAAACCTTCTACCTTGACTATGACCACCACCCATTCCAGAGTTTCCTTGGTCATCTTTTCCATCATCCTTTCCTTGCAGTGACTTGTTGGTTTTGCATTTGGACTTAATTACCTTCTCCCCCTTTTTGGCATCAGCAGGTAATAAAAGAGAGATAAGTAGTTCCACTGAGGTCTGGATTTCAGTAAGTTGCGATTGCTGAGAAGCTTGATTTGTCAGAATTTGATCAATCTGAGCTTGTTGCTTCTCTTGAGTTTTCTCAATATAAGCAACCCTGTCAATGGTAGGTTGGAAGAACTTTTTCTTATCAAGTTTCCAAACTTGTTCCTGTTTAATAAAGTTCTCCTGAATCTTGTGTAGCTCTGCATGAGTGTTGGAATGAAGACCTTGTAGATGTTTAGTACTCAATGCAGTGACTCTAAGCTGGATTTTAAAATCATCAGAATGTAACATTTCATCAGCTTTAGTCAAGTGCTCAGCAAGATGTAAAGCATTTGGAACACATGAAACTGAGTTCCATTCCTTACTCCACTCCTGACCTGCAGGAGTTTCACTCCAAGGTACTGGTGCATCCCTGATAACAAACTCCTTTAGCAGTTCAGACTTAGGAAGAGTCAGTGGAGGAGTATGTCCTGAAGGACCTGCTTTATCAGCATCTACAGTTGTAGCAGCTTCACCAGTATCTCCAACATTTGCAGCATCAGAACTTAAAGAATCAGTATCTTCTGATAAGACAACTGTATGAGTAGCAATGGAGGCTTCAACATCCTCTAACTGCTGATCTGATACTAAGTTCTGATCAACAGCCATATCCTGATGCTCACCAAAAATCTGATCATCATCTTGATGCAGAGAAGGTGTTAGTGAGAACTCAGGAGTTTGAACAGCATCAGTAACAGGTGTTGTGGAAGGATTATTTGCTGTTGGAGCTTCTAAGAAAAGTATTTCAGGCACAACCAAGTTCTGAATATCAATTTCAGCACTTGTGCCTGGATCAACAAGAGATATAGAAGGTGAATTAGCCTTGTCAGATACAGGTTCCTGAGATGGAGTTGATGGAGAAGAAGTGACTGGAGCAAATTCCTTGTCTTGTGAGATCAGAGATTCCTGATCCCCTTCCTTAGCTGCTTCCTCCTCATCATCTGAAACTGGCCTCTGTGCCCTCTGTTTCTTGTACTTCCTTGTTGATTTGGATTCCTTGGGAGTTGCAGGAACCGTCATACGTCTAAGCCTCTTGAGAAGCCTAATACCCCCAATTGCAGAATCCTTCTGAGAAGTTGCCTTCTCAGCTTCATCTATCATAGGTTCTGAAGAGGGAATCTGATCCTCAGAATCTGATTCATCTCTCAAAGTAATCCTCCTCTTCTTCTGAGATGTTTGAGGAACAGTCTTTGTTCTCTTTGGCTTAGAGGATGTAGGCTTCACAGTAGGTGCTGAAGAAGAAGGTTGAGCAGTCTGTGAAGTGGAGAGATAGGATTTGAGATAAGTTCTGAGGGTAGGTTGAGTAGAATGAGAGGTAGGGACTGAGGTTGATGGATTTTGGTTATGGTGAGTTGGTTGAACATTTGAGTAAACAGATTTGTAAGTAGCAGGATCAGCATTTACCAGAATCTGTTTCACAGACTGAGGAATCTGTAATTGTCTCACCATTGATTTCTTTGTGTCAGCATTTATCAGGTCGTTAAAGTACCTTTTTGCAACCTTAAAAGGTGGGGTTTGAGTGCTGACTAACTGGGGTTCAGCAGTACAATACGTATAAATAAGTTGACAGAATCTAGCAAAATAAACAACATCTCGATCCTCTGTCATCCTATCCCCAATAAAACCAATTATTCCAGTTGCAAAATCAAAATGAGTTTGATGGATAATAGCATACCCGATGTGCTGACTCAGAATTGGGATGACATCAAAATTTGAACACTTGTTGCCAAAAGCCTTGGTGATGCAATCGAAGAAGAAACTCCATTCTCTTCTGATATTAGCCCGTTTCAACTGTCCAAGTTTCGTCAGACTCTTTTCATATCCCAAATCAGTCATTAACCCCCGAAGGTCTGATTCCTCTGGTATAGAGAAGGTACAATCTTCTGGAAGATGTAATGCTCTTCGTACTGTACCAGGAGTGACTACATAGGAAGAATCACCCACTTGGAAGATAATACTGGGAGTTCCTCGTTTACCACCATCATCATAAACTCCAGTCCTCCAGAACCGCAGAACTTGTTGACTTGAAAATAATTCAGGCTGAGTTAAGGCGTACCCAACCTCACTATGTGCAAGAAGATCTTGCACAAAATGCAATTCAGATGGAGCTTCAGCATGATCAAGAATTGCAGCATAGTTGTTTGGAACAAACTTTGCTCCATCAATGATTAAATCCTTTGGTGCCATGTGAAAAAATATTGAAATTCAAGTATGCCTGTTAGGTGTGTGAGATACTGTCTGTATGAAAAACCAACGTGAGAAAGAATGAGAAAGAGAGTAAAAGTAAGAAGAGAGATAAAGTATAAAAAAAGTAAAAGATTAAAGAAATCTTCTCTCTGTTATTCTTATACTCAAAAAAAAAGAATGTTACCGTTGGACACCTGTCAGACATGCAGTAATAACGGGTAGTTACTGGGCTCGAGAAAACAGGAATGATTACTTATCCAGTTGCCTTGTTTCAAGGAAAAACCATTTCAGTTATCAAGAGACACAGGTTTAATTCAAAATTGAAACCGTTAGCACTGATTGAATTGTTTTTCACTGCAACATTAATATTCTGAAAATGAATCATGTTAAAAATGACCGAGATAATTTCGATGAATAAGTGCTGACAAAGAATCAGAACTTAAATAAAGACAAAATTTAAATGGTCATCAAAATATCAAGCAGGATTTAACAACACAGATAAAATAACTCAGAGACAAAATCTTGAAGTAAAAACAGTTTTCATTAATATATCAAGTCAATACATATATGAAATAGAAATTACATCAATACAAGATTTTCCCTAAGCTTCTAATCCTAACGTCAACAGCTTTAGTCTTAGCTAAGAAGCCTGACAAAGCTGAGGATGAAGAAGAACAGGAAGAAGACGAGATTAAGTCATCCTCCTCTTCCTATCTTCGACAAACAAGATAGCGAGTCGAATGATTCGCTCTTGCTGACGGATAGCTTCCCGCCTTTCCTCCTCCAGGCGCTCCAGATGGCGATGGTAATCCATCTCGAAGAATAGAAGGTGAGCCAGCACCTCCTGTGGGACAAAGTCCCAGATCTCCTCAGGAATGGCTGTTATATGCCACTCCTGCTGCCACTCGGCACAACTGAGCTCCATTGTGAAGGTTTGTGTGTTCAAAAACATGTTGTATCGAACCATTGTGTTTTTGACAGAAGAAGGAGGATAAGTGTGTGAGAAGAATGTGATGGAAAGACTGATGTGAAGTGGTTGCATATATAGGCAAGAGAATGCCAAGAGACACAAAGATATTGAATGCAGACAGGTAGAATTAATTCTACCTCGTCTCCCTAGACCTTGAAAAAGAATAACAGTCATTGGAAAAGGAATGTGCACATGTAACAAGAGTGATCTGTTCAAGGACGAGTGCCATTATGTTTTAACCATAGACTATTAATCTTCCACTTCAACATTTCGAAATTAATCTGAGACTGTTACCAAATTTTACTCACAGATAAGTCAAGTAAAGGGTTAGACTGAAAAATCAGAACTTAGACCTATACCAGAACTTAACAGTCATCAGAACATAATGTCTTAACTCGAACAAGGAATATCTATCTTAGTAAATACTCATACAAGTTCGTAGTTATGAACGTCAGAACTTAATCATCAGAACGTGTAACTAGAACTTGTCCTCAGAATTTGTGCAAAAGTGACACAATGACTGTTGATCTAAAATAACATAGACCACCACAGAAATTTCATCATTCATATGGAGTGATGTGTGTGTGCATTAAGCTAAATAACAGACAAAGAGTAAAGTCTGATCTACTTCAGTACATCTTAGAAATAAGTCATAATTAAAATTTTGCTAAAGAGCTGCCATTATCCTGAAACCTACTGATAAATGAGTTCATGCATGAGTTCACCTCTACTGTTTTTGTGCTAATTTTATGCATCTTTTGAAATTCTATTTTACAGAGGCTTCTCAGTGTAAGTGAGTCACGACTGTTTATCAGAATTTATGCTATTATCAGAGTATTTCTCCAGTAATCATAGAGTGTGAAAAGTCACCAAGAAAATATTTTGCTTTTCTAATGCATATTTACTTAATACCAGCAATGCACTTGGGTCGTCCCTTTCACATTTTTACTCTAGATCTCAAAGGAGTACCTGATATTATTCTTTGATTATTGTTCTTCTTCTTTTGATAAGTGAGGTTTATCAGCACTTAGTACATTCAGCAGTTTTACTAGAATCAGAACTTAAACAGATGAGTAGCATTATTCTAATTTGTGACTTAGTAATAAGATATACAAAGTAAACTTAACTAAGCTCAGTTATCAGAATTTGCTTGTGTCATAAGATTTCCACAGAAATAATTACTTCTTTCATGGGATCATTTGTTTATTGAAGACTAGTAGGTCAGTATCTAGCACAGTTATCCTCATAGGATTGAATAGTTACTGAAACAGACATATCACTTATCAGAGTTTAGAAACATATATCAGACAACAGTCAGTACTTAAAGACATTTATCAATTAATGCACAGAATATACAAAGAGATTAATTCTGTAAATACTGATCATAAAGTCTGATAACATAGAACAAGTTTAAGCAGATTTAGAGAAAGAACCTGAAATCATTCCAAGTTCATTTACCAATTTTGAAAAGGTAGCTTCACACAGTGGTTTTGTGAAGATATCTGCTACTTGTTGATCTGTGGGAACAAAATACAATTCCACTGTACCTTCATCCACATGTTCCCTGATGAAATGGTACCTGATGCTGATGTGCTTTGTCATAGAGTGTTGAACTGGATTACCTGTCATAGCAATAGCACTTTGATTATCACAGTAAATAGGGATTTTGAAATACGTTAACCCATAATCTAGTAACTGATTCTTCATCCAGAGAATCTGTGCACAGCAGCTTCCTGCAGCAATATACTCTGCTTCTGCAGTTGATGTGGAAATTGACTTTTGTTTCTTGCTATACCAAGAAACCAACCTGCCTCCAAGAAATTGGCAGCTACCACTTGTGCTTTTCCTGTCAATTTTGCAACCTGCAAAATCTGCATCTGAGTAACCTATTAATTTAAAATCTGATTCTCTAGGATACCATAATCCTAGATCAGCTGTTCCTTTAAGATACTTAAAGATTCTTTTTACAGCTGTTAAGTGAGGTTCTCTTGGATCTGCTTGAAATCTTGCACAAAGACAGGTAGCAAACATGATATCTGGTCTACTAGCAGTTAGATAGAGAAGTGAGCCAATCATACCTCTGTAATCAGTAATATCTACTGAATTACCAGTATCCTTATCCAGTTTTGTTGCAGTGGCCATGGGAGTGGATGCACTTGAACAGTCTTGCATTCCAAATTTTTTCAGCAAGTTTCTGGTGTACTTAGATTGACAAATAAAAGTTCCTTCTTCACTCTGCTTGACTTGAAGGCCCAGAAAATAACTAAGTTCTCCCATCATACTCATCTGATATCTTGACTGCATTAGGTTGGCAAACTTTTTGCAAAGTTTGTCATTTGGAGACCCAAAAATAATATCATCAACATAAATCTGGATCAAAAGTAAGTCCTTGCCATGGTTGAGATAGAACAATGTTTTGTCAATAGTTCCTCTGTTGAATCCACTTTCCAGAAGAAACTGAGCTAAAGTCTCATACCATGCTCTAGGAGCTTGCTTAAGTCCATAAAGTGCTTTATCAAGCCTGTAGACATAATCTGGATGTTTGGAATCTACAAAGCCTGGAGGTTGCTCAACATATACTTCCTCTTCCAATTCTCCATTGAGAAAAGCACTTTTCACATCCATTTGAAAGACAGTAAACTTTTTGTGAGCAGCATAAGCCATGAATATCCTTATGGCTTCTAACCTAGCAACTGGAGCAAATGTTTCATCATAGTCAATTCCCTCCTGTTGAGAATATCCTTTTGCAACCAGCCTTGCCTTGTTCCTTACAATTATGCCATCACTGTCAGTTTTGTTACTGAATACCCACTTTGTACCAACAACCGATCTATTCTTGGGTCTTGGCACTAAGGTTCAGACTTTGTTTCTTTCAAATTCATTCAACTCTTCCTGCATTGCTTGCACCCAATCAGCATCTTGAAGAGCTTCTTCCACTTTCTTTGGCTCAGACTGAGAGAGAAAAGAATTGTAAAGACATTCATTCGAAGTACCTGTTCTAGTTCTGACACCTGCCTCAGGATTTCCAATTATTAAATCAGGTGTATGTGATTTTGTCCACTTCCTTGCAGATGGAAGATTTTCTCTAGAACTGGATGCTCCCCCATGATTCATGCTGTCTTCGGTTTCATTTTCTGATGCTCCCCCTGAAACTATGCTCTCTGAGTTGGATCCTTCAGTATTTAGATTTTCAGCACTGTCAGTACTTGGCTTATCAGAACTTGACGAATCAGAATTTGAAGAGCCAGATGTATGTTCTGATGCTTCTTGAGATGTGATAATATCTTGAGTATGCTCCCCCTGCATTGGTGCATCTTCCTTTGACGTAGTCACCACAGTTTCAATAACATCAGAGTTTAATCCATCAGAATTTACAGTATCAGGACTTAGACTGTCAGGACTTGAGGTATCAGAATATGAATCTTCATTTTCAAATCTCAGCTTATCATGATCAATGCAATCTTCAAGTCCAGTGATCTTCTTGTCATCAAAAGAGACATTGATAGATTCCATGACCACTTTTGTTCTCAAATTATAGACTCTGAAGGCTTTTGTAGAAAGTGGATATCCTACAAAGATTCCCTCATCAGCTTTTAGATCAAACTTGGATAGCTGTTCAGGATGAGTCTTGAGAACAAAACACTTACATCCAAATACATGAAAGTATTTGAGATTTGGCTTTTTGTTCTTCACCATCTCATATGGTGTTTTTCCATGCTTGTTAATGAGTGTTGCATTTTGAGTAAAACAAGCAGTCTGCACAGCTTCAGCCCAGAAATAGGTTGGAAGCTTTGCTTCTTCAAGCATTGTTCGTGTAGCTTCAATTAGAGTTCTATTCTTCCTTTCAACAACTCCATTTTGCCGTGGAGTTCCAGGAGCAGAAAATTCCTGCTTTATTCCATGATTTTTGCAGAACTCTTCCATTATCAAATTCTTGAATTCAGTGCCATTATCACTCCTCAAAATTTTCACAGAATCTTTGATCAATTTATCCAGATGTTTGACATGATCAATCAGGATAGATGCAGTTTCACTTTTTGTGTGCAAGAAATACACCCATGTGTATCTGGTGAACTCATCTACTATGACCAACGCATATTTCTTCTTTGCAATAGACATGACATTCACTGGACCAAATAGATCAACATGAAGTAGATAATAAGGCTCAAGAATTGATGATTCAGTCTTGCTCTTGAACGAAGATTTTCTTTGTTTAGCCTTCTGACATGAGTCACAAAGACCATCAGGAACAAACACTGATTTTGGCAGTCCTCTCACAAGATCTTTCTTGATCAGTTCATTTATCTTGTTGAAGTTTAAATGAGAGAGTTTCTTGTGCCAATTCCAGCTTTCTTCAGTTGAGGCTCTACTCACTAAACAGATTGCAGAACCATCAGAACTTGTTGAAAGCTTAGCTTCATAAATGTTACCACGCCTGAATCCCTTCAGAACAATTTTTCCTTTAGATTTACTAACTATTTCACAATGTTCTGCAAAAAATCAACATGATAACCTCTGTCACAGATTTGACTTATACTCAGTAAGTTGTGTTTAAGTCCTGAGACCAGAGCTACATTTTTAATAATGACATTCCCAAGATTGATATTGCCATATCCCAAAGTTTTTCCAATGTTGCCATCTCCATAAGAAACACTTGGGCCAGCTTTCTCCACAAAGTCTGATAGCAGGGCCTTATTTCCAGTCATATGTCCTGAACATCCACTGTCCAGAACTAAAATATTTTTCCTGTTGCCCTGCAATCAAAAAGACCACTAATTATTAGTTTTAAGGACCCAGACTTGCTTGGATCCTTTGGCCTTTTTAGGTTTGTTAACATTTGCAGCGGATTTAACATCAGATTTTATGTTAACAGTTTTCTTATCAGAACTTATACTAGAAGGAACAACAGAAACTTTCTTTAAAGAAGGTTTTATTTGATAATAATCATAGTACAAACTATGATATTCCTTACAAGTATAAATGGAATGCCATAAACTACCACAATGAAAACAAGGATTTTGTGGTTTGTATCTAACAGACTGACTCTTAACTCCTGACTTTGTAGATAAGGAGTTAATATTCTTATTCTTCCTGCAAAAAGAAGCCAGATGGTTAGAACTTCCACAGTTATGACATGCTTTCCTAGGAGCATCAGGAACAGATTTATAGTTATTGCTTTTATTCACACCTTCCTTTCCATTCCTGTTTTTCCTAGGTGATTTTACCTTGTTTGCATTCTTAACATCTTTCAGCTTATGCTTAAGCTGCTTCTTTGTCATTAAGCCTATGTTAACTTCAGCTGTCTTTTCCTGTTTTAGTTTGTCAGAAGCTAATTCCTTTTTAACTTCTGATTTCTCATTTTCGGATTTTTCAGTTACAAACTTAACAGGTTTTAACTTCGGCTTTTGCTTATCAACAGGCTTAATTTCTACAGTTCCTTTTTTATTTTCTCCATAGCCTAAGCCCTCTTTCCAGTTTCCACTGCTTAGCAAATTTTGAGTTGTTTTTCCAGAGTTAGTCCAAGTTCTGATAATCTCTCTCTCCTTTTCTAACTCAGTTTTTAGAGATTCATTCATTTTTAGCACTTCATCCCTAACATAAAAAGCATCATCTCTATCCTGCTGAGTTTGATGAAACATGACTAACTCTTTTTCTAAGAAATCATTTCTTTTCCTAAAAGCAAGATTTTCAGAAGTTAATCTTTCACATGTTAAAGTTTGATCTCTATAACTAACAAACATGGTTTTAAGATATCTTCTCAACTCATTAATATCATCAGTATGAAAAGCATAAGTAGTCTGAGGTACCTTTGTTTCAGCAGCTTCAGAACTGCTCTCAGAACTTGATTTATCAGCATTTGCCATCAATGCATAGTTCTCCTCACTTTCAGAGTCTGAGGTGTCTGTCCAGCTTTTCTGCTTTGTGACAAGAGCTTTGCCTTTGTCATTCTTGGTCTTCTTGCAATCAGGAGATATGTGGCCTTTCTCACCACAATTATAACATTTAACATTAGCGTAATCTCCTCTGTCAGACTTTCCTCCTCTTCCTTCAGATCTTCTGAAATTCTTCTTATCAGAACTTATGCCTTTCCTGGAAAACTTCTTTCCCTTCCTGAACTTCCTGTATGCAATCTTTGTGATTCCTTTCACCATAAGAGCACACAGCTTCATCATCTCCTCATCAGCATCAGTTTCAGGCAAGCTTTCAGAATCTGAGTCATCATCACTCTCAGAACTTGATGACTCAGTATCAGATTTTATGATAAGAGCTTTACCCTTATCTTTCTTTGAGGAAGGTGGTTTGGGGGATTCCTCTTCAACCTTGAGAGCAACTATCCTTGACTTTCCTCATTTCCTCTTGCTTCTTTATTCCATCTCAAGTTCATGAGTCTTGAGCATTCCATAGATTTCATCAAGAGTTGTTTCATCAAGATTGTAGTTGTCTCTTATTGTTGTTGCCTTCAAATCCCAACATTCAGGAAGAGCTAACAGGAATTTGAGGTTTGTATCTTCAAGATCATACTCCTTATTTACTAATGACAAGTCATTCAAGAGTTTGACAAATCTATCATATACATCAGTCAATGACTCATTAGTCCTAGAGTCAAAGTGTTCATACTCTTGAGTGAGTATTGTCTTCCTGTTCTTCTTAACTGTTTCAGTTCCTTGACACCTTGTCTCCAGTGCATCCCATATCTCCTTAGCAGTCTTGCAGTTGATTACCCTGTTTGACATTACATTATCAATGGCACTATGCAATAAGTGACGTACCTTTGCATCCTTAGCAATAGATGCTATATCTTCAGCAGTGTAATCATTCTTTTCCTTTGGTACGGTCATTGCTGCTTCACCTGCAACTACAACAGCGAGCTTGGTAGGTTTGTGAGGCCCTTCCTTGATTCTATCAAGGTATTCTGGATCTGTTGCTTCCAGAAACATGGTCATCCTTACCTTCCATATGGGATATTCAGATGGTCTCAATATGGGAACTCTGATAGTCTCATATCGACTCTGAGTTGATGTCTTTGATGATTCCTCAGTTTTGGTAGGCTTAGTTGGAGTTTCTGTGTCAGACATGATTGTGTTTGGATCTTTAACTGTATGTGTGTTAACAGATAGCTCTGATACCACTTGTTAGGTCACACTTTCACTGTAGAGGGGGTGAATACAGTGTTTATTACAATCAAATCAAACTTCAAGAACTTATGTAACAGAAAACAAACTTTATTTAAACAATAAACTCTGTTACAATCTGGAACTGTTATCTCTCAGTGATGAACAAAATATCACGAGAGCTGCTAGGGTTATAATAAATAATATTCTCGATAATGATAACACTTATAGTGTAAACCCTATGTCTGTGTTTATATACTACACAGTTACAAGATAATCGCTAATTGATATGGAATATAATTCTGCTTCCTAAAATATATCAATCAGATATCTTCTATTCCAAGTATTCCATTCTTCACGGAATTCCTTCTTCATGCATATCTCTTCTTATGTTTATCTTGATCTTCTTAACTTTAATCAGCTACTGTCCTTATCTGATCGTCCTTCAGCACTTAAGTTCTGATATCTATCTCCTGATAACATAAGTACTGATATCCCTTAAGTTCTGACTTCCAGTATAAGTACTGATCAGTTAAGTACTGATTTGTTCTGTTCAAATAAGATCTGAAATCTAAACATAAAACATATTAGCCATGACATTATCAAATATATCTAACATCCTTATCTCCTTCGCTTCTTGTAAAACACAATCTAAAACATAATCTCCTCTTAATACTCTGTGAAAACGTCTCAAATCTACCTATATAATAGTCCCATAAAACTCAGATTACATAGAAGTTGGAAGCCAAACAGAAGTAGAAGTCTAAAATAATATATCTTTTTCCCCGACCCTGCGCGGCCGCTCAGCATTTCTGCGCGGGCGCGCAAGGCTGCTGCGCGGCCGCTCAGCATTGCTGCGCGGGCGCGCAGGACCCTTCTGGAAAAATTCCATGTTTGCTTCGTTTCTTCGCCGTAATCTGCCCGTTCTTTTCCTCTCGCAATGGTGAACACATGCCAAGGCTTATTCTTGATGATTCCTCCTCCGAAATGCAACTAATACCCTGAAATGCATAAACACTAGAAAACGCATCAAATACACAAAATACTTGATTTCAAGACACCAATTTAAGCCATTTTAAGACGTTCTAAGTGGTATAAAATGCCACTTATCACACCCCCAAACTTAAGTCGATGCTTGTCCTCAAGCGTCACAGACTCAAAAACAAATAAAAATATGCATGAATGCAATCTATATGAAAATGTAACGATCCCCCTTACTACAATTAACCAACCAAATTGTCACGTCTCAACGAATGCAGTTAGACACTAAAGATCAATAAACTCATGCAAACGGACATACCGCCAGAAACGTGGTGTGTGCAAATGCTTAACAGATATGCTTTGGAACTAGACCAATTACTATGACTAGACTATCCTCAAGGCAATCCTACGATTATACAAAGAATAAAAATTCTAGGCACAAAGTGATATACAACACTACAAGAACTCTGGAGCTTACTACGGAATCGTGCTTTTTATTTACAACTCAAATGCTTATTTGACCGTGCAATGAGTGAGGTCCACAAAAGACTTATACAATGGTATCCATGTAACGAGCGTTAGGTTAGCGGATCTCAGACTCTAAAAGCCTTAGGTCACTAGGCACAAAGTCCCCTAAGAACTTAATAACTCGAATACCAAAGAGCCCACTCTTGATCAATTATGCAAAAATTTTATTATTATTATTATTATTTTTTCTCTGAGCAAGTGCGTTTCGCTCCATCTTGCTCAACCCTAGACTACTCGCATAACATGCGAGCCGGCTACTAGCCATTTGACGTATAGCCACAACTAGCAACAAATTCCATTTTTACTCCATTTTTTTTTCTTTTTCATGCCTTTACCACTAAGAACCTATTATCAAATTCTAAGCATAATAAATAGATTATCCTCGAAAATAATCAAATCATAACAACAATCTAGTCCTTAAGCATTCTCTAAGACTTAGTGACAATACAAGTGCTTCTAGCATGCATATCAACCTACACAACTTAATATCACTTTAATGATATCACTACACTCGCATCAATATCACAATTCAGTCGATAAATCATTGCAAAAGGGATCATGGTATATGCATGAGCTATATGATATGACAAACAAATAAAGCTATATATAAAAAAAAACTATATGACAAAATTATACAACTATATGAACTAACTATCATGAATATGCAGCTATATGACACCACACAAAATATTCCTTAACTACCACCCCCAAACTTCAAATCTTCACTGTCCCCAGTGAAGGTAGTAGAAAGG